>NC_058409.1:108527293-108748429 GCF_002201575.2 Neomonachus schauinslandi | reverse complement strand
CCCCCCCCCCCCCCCCCCCCCCCCGTCTATCTCTCTAATAAATAAATCTTAAAAAAAAAAGAAAGAAATAGAAGAGTGTGCTGGGTAGAGGAAACAGCCAGCATGGACACACACACACATTAACATATTAACATTAGGTTGTTCTGTAAAATATGTTTGTTACCTTAATCAAAATATGCTTCTTACCTTAATCTCTGATATAACACAGATATGATTTCTAATTTTACTGAGGCTGGAGAGGTGAGGTTGACTGACTTGCCCAAAGTTAAACAGCCAGAGGTAAATTCAAGCCCAAATATTTTCCTCCAAATCTCCTACTCTTTATATGTCTCCCAACCTAAAACATAGCATTTAACTGACCTCTCCTCCCCCTTAGCTTAAAACACAGGGATCGGCAACTCAGCTCCCCGGGAAAGATTCCAGAAAGACTGTGGCACGAATCTCACGATGTGGACATTATATGTCCAGGGTCTGTTGGTGTCTCTTCCGCAGTTCCTGGGTCCCACTGAGAACCTGTTGCTGGTACATTCTATCTTCAGACTCCAACCTGTCTGTTCCTACAGCCCTGGTTAGAATCCACAGACGGCATGACTAAATGGTCAGAGAAGGATGTGCACCAACTGCCATTACATACTGATAAATACTTGGCAACATCATTTTTGATGACTGTAAATTACTTTATCTTTGGAGTATATATCTGTTTGTTTTACCAGTTCCTTAATTTGTTCCAATTTTTCAGTATGTTAAGAAGTGCTGCAACAGATAGTCTTGCAGCTAAATCTTAGTGCAAATCTGTGGTTTTTCTCACAATGAGTTCTGGAGGGCCCAGGAGACATTCTCCCACAGAGTGGCTTCCCCTACTGAACTGTTGAGGCAGCTGTGGATGGCTTTGTTACACCAGGGATTCTGGGATCTTCAAGTCATACCTGGTCTCTCATGGCTCCATCTCTCCCCCTACCTCTGTGTTCATAGATCTCTGTCTTCACCCAAAGGCTGCAGAAAATGACCAAGTCCCAGGTGAGTTAGTTTGTTCCATTCATTATATAGGAACAGTAGTGGAGGACTGTAAAAATGACCATGTGAGCTAAAATCATGCAAAGAAATCTTAATAATCAATGGGATTTTTATATTGGTTATAGTTGTTCTGTGACCTTTAAAAATGTTGGTTAAAACATTAAATCCTCTTACTGTTGGTCATACAAGTATAGGAAAATGAAAAATAGCAAAACAGATAATTAGTACATTGTTAATTTAAACATTGACAATTAAAATACTTTGTTAAAAAAAACTTATCAAGAGCATTTAGAACAGTGCCGCCTTCTCTTTGTATAACTTGATACCAAGTGAGCATCTTTTCTGTGCCTTGGCAAATTGGATCGAATTCTGATATTTGGTCCTTTGCATCTAGGACAATCAGTTCTGGATGTGTATGGGGTGTTCAGTAAATATTTGCTTAATGACTTAATGAAAGAATGGCCTAATGAATAATGAATATTCAGTGTAAAATGTTTCAAATATGATTTTTGTGTTACCCACAAAATGGAACATAAAACTAGACAAATGGGCATCAAAGCATAGGGCAGGAGAAACAGAATGAGACCAAATTAGTATACTATCACCCAAAATGAAATGGGGCCAAATTTTAAGAAGCATTATCAAATAATGAGCATGCTTTAAACAAGTTGCCATGCTTTTTTTTTTTCCATTTTGTGCAGTACTGATGACTTTAGTTGGAATAGGAATGTGTTGTTGCAGGGACCAGTATCATTCAAGTATGTGGCTGTGGATTTCACCCAGGAGGAGTGGCAGTATCTGGACCTTCCCCAGAGGGATCTATACAGGGATGTGATGCTAGAGAACTATATCAACCTCATCTCAGTGGGTGAGGACCATTTCCCAGTGTTGATTGGCATGTGCTTCGTTAACTACCTTACCTTTCTCAGTTGCTCCAAATAATCAGCCCTTTGAAGTACTTTTACAAGTATGGCTCTGGGTCTTAGTAGATTTAAGATTGACAGTCTTTGGGAGGTTTGGCTTCAAGTTTGTTTAAAGACCTCTCTTTTTCAGGTACAAATGGGCACCTTCATCAGGAAGTCCCTGATGAAGTTCAGAGTTCAAAGGACCTGAAGCCCAGGTAGCTAGGTCCAAATCCTCTATCATTTCCCATTGACAGGATATCAAACCACAAAGCCATCTGTGATCCACAAGTTGGAACAAGGTGAAGAACCATGGATGGTGGAGAGAGAAATCCCAAATTGGAACTATGCAGGTGAGTTAGGTAAAGGACTCTGTGGATGGAAGTGAATGAAATTAAGATCACAGTTGATCTGATGGTTACCAGAGCAGAGATAGTGGGAGGATGGGTGAAATAGGTGAAGGGGATTAAGAGTATACTTGTCCTGAGCCCTGAGAAATATACGGAACTGTTGTATCACTATATTGCATACCTGAAACTAATGTAACACTATATGTTTACTGGAATTTAAAAGAAAATTTTTTAAAAGATCACAGTTGATCAGTAAGGGTTGGCATCTTTGAAAAATATGCTTCAGGGCTCTCTTCTTAAAGCCTTTGGCCCTTTGAAAACAACTGGGATGGTTGACATAAGTTCCTTATTTACCTGAATGTCATTTCCATATATCACCTTCCCACATCAATGCTCTTCTCTGCATGGCTATTAGAGAGTGACATTTTCCCTTCCAGGTATATTCTGCCTGTGATTCTTAACCAACTTCATTTAAGACTTTGAGAAGTTTTTTTGCCTTTTTTTAATTTTTGCAAAATATACATACCATAGAATTTACTATTTTTAAGTGTATGGTTCAGCGGCATTAAGTACATTCACGTTGATGTGCACCATCACCACCATCCATCTGCAGAACTCTTTCATCACCACCAGCCGAGACTCTGTACCCGTTAAACTATACCTCCCTGCCCTACCTCCCCTGCTAGCTACTGCTAACCACTACTTCACTTTCTTTGCTCAGAATCTTACTATTCTGGATACCTCATATAAATGGAATCAAACAGTATTTGTCCTTTTATGTCTGATTTATTTTACTTAGTATATCTTCGAAGTTCATCCACGTTGTGGCATGTGATAGAATTTGATTGATTTTTAGGGCTGAAGAATACTCTGTTGTATGTGTATACCACATTTTGTTTTTACATTTATTTGCAGTGAACATTTGAGTTGTTTCTACCTTTGGGCTCCTGTGAATAATGCTTCCAAGAACGTTGGTGTCCAAATTTCTGTTTGAGCCCCTGCTTCCAATTCTTTTATGTATACACCCAGAAGTGAATTTGCTGGACCATGTGGTAATTCTGTGTTTACATTTTTTAAGGAATTGCTGTGATGTTTCCCACAGCTACCACACAATTTTACATTCGCACCAGCAGTGCACAAAAGTTCCAATTTTTCCACATCCTCACTGACGCTTGTTATTTTTTGTTTTGTTTTTTTCTAGTAGCAATCCTAATGGGTATGAAGTGGTATCTTATGGTTTTGATTTGCACTGAATGACTAGTGATGTTGAGCACATTTTCATGTGTTTTTTGGCCATGTGTGTATCTTCCTAGGAGAGGTGTCCAGTCTAGCCTCTGGGGAACGAGTGTTGGATAAAGAATAGAAATCTACTCACTTTCTTTAAAGACTGATGGCTCATATGTCAGGAACTGGGTTAGGAAGTTCAGGAGAATTATTGAATTCTGAGCCGGGGAATGACTTTATTGCTCTGGATGTAGGTAGCATAAGTTTAACAGTAGTCAAGTACTGTCAGAGGTTTATAAAATAGATGAAAATGAAGACAGATAGGGTTTTAGATCCAGAGTGAGAAATCTGCTGCTTAGTGTCTCCACGTTAATAGAATCCAGAAATTTGGAAAACACGATGTAAAGCAAAAGTGGCAAGCACATAGTTGTCAGTAATAATACGTGTAATAATGGTATCTAGGGCGCCTGGGTGGCTCAGTTGGTTAAGCGACTGCCTTCGGCTCAGGTCATGATCCTGGAGTCCCGGGATCGAGTCCCGCATCGGGCTCCCTGCTCGGCAGGGAGTCTGCTTCTCCCTCTGACCCTCCTCCCTCTCATGCTCTCTGTCTCTCATTCGCTCTGTCTCAAATAAATAAATTAATTAATTAATTAATTAATTAATTAATTAATTTTAAAAAATGGTATCTAACTGACAAAACGTATTATGTGTGAGGCAGTATTCTGAGTACTTTACGTCTATTGACTCATTTAATTCTCATGACAACACTACAAGGTAGGTGCTATTATTATCCCTTTTTTTATAGAAAGGGAAGTTGAGGCCCAAAGAGATCAAGGAACTTGACCTCTGCCACATGTCTAATTAGTGATGGAGGTAGGATTGAAACCCTGGTAATCTGGACTTAGTACCTGTTTTCTTAACTGTGATTCCTCTTCTATATGTGCTAGGTAGAGAAGAAAGGGGGGAGAGTATTTAAAAGTCAGGATTAATGTAGTATCTGTGAACTATTAATAGACTAAGATGACACACTCAGGAGTGAGAATTCAATAGTTAATCTAACCCTGAGGCATTTGTATTTGGCTTATTCTGTGGCTTATTTCTCTCTTACTGGACACATGGGTTCCTGGGCCTTCACACCCATATAAGAACGAATTACTGTTATGGCTTTCTGAGGCACTGGCTACTGCTTGCAAGTGGGCTCGATGGCTTTGTCAAGTCCGTTTCATGCTGATGGATGACTAGACGAGCTCAGAGACATTGGAAGTAGAGAGACGAGTGAGGATTAAACTAGAGCAATCCAACAATGAGTCGATGAGACACCAGCTCAGATCTCTCTGTTCCTCATCCAATCTCTCCTTTATTTCCTCTGATCACCATTTCAGCAGTCATTGTAATTCTCTAGATGGGCTCTTCCTATTGACCCCATAACAGCTGTCCTCCTTTGTTCCTTTTTATTGCACCTTGTAATTATTTTTGTTTTTCTTCCCAGTTTGCAAAGTCCTGTTTGCAGACAGCCAGATATATTTGTGTTCTTTGTCATATTCTCTATTTCTGTCTCTACGAATATGATTTTTTTTTTAAGTTGTGGTTTTCTTACAAAGCTCAGGGGTATAGATTCCATGTAGCCTTGGTATTTCTGTTCATTAGGGATACTAGGCCTTAAAGTAAAGATTCAATCTCACAATAGGGTGAAAAGTTATGAGCCATAATATATTAGCAGAAATATTCACAAACAGAGCTAATTATGCTTCCTTATAGAAGAAGTCTGGCAACTTGATAACCCCTTGGAAAGACACCAAGAGAACCAAGAAACATTTTTGAAACATGTTGCATTCATTGACCAGGAAACTGTGACTGCGGAAAAGGGCAACAAATGTAATGCACTTAGAAATATATTTCCTCTGAGCACAGACTTTGTTTCTTCCAAACAAAGACTCCAAAAATATGCCTCCTATGGTAGGAGTTTGAATTATTTAGGCTCATTTAGTGGTAACAGAAGAAAGAATGAATGTAGCGAATGTGGGAAAGCCTTCTTCCAGAAGTCAGACCTCATTATACATAAGAGAACTCATACAGGAGAAAAGCCCTTTGTGTGTACGGAGTGTGGAAAGGCCTTCAGCAAGAAATCCAACCTTGTTATCCATCTGAGGATCCATACTCAAGAGAAACCTTACGAGTGTACTGAATGTAGAAAATCTTTCACCCATAAGTCACACCTCATCGAACATCAGAGAATCCACACTGGGGAGAAACCCTATAAATGTGGTGAGTGTGGGAAAGCCTTTTTCCAAAAATCACACCTCAACATTCATCAGAGAACTCATACTGGAGAGAAACCCTATGGGTGCGATGAATGTGGGAGAGCCTTCAGCATGAAGTCACACCTCTTTGTACATCAGAGAATACACACAGGAGAGAAACCTTATTGTGTACCAGGTGTGAGAAAGCTTTCAGTGAAGTGTCATGTCTTATGAGACATCAGAAAATCCATACTGGGGAGAAACCTTATGAATGTAATGAGTGTAAAAAAGCCTTTTCTGAGAAGTCTGACCTCATTATACATCACAGAACTCACACAGGAGAAAAGCCCTACAAATGCAATCAATGTGGAAAAGCCTTCAGACATAGCTCAGCCTTCTGTCGACATAAAAGGACTCATCAAGAAAAAATTCCTTAAAAGAAACTAATATGGGAATATCTACAAATAAAAGCCTCAGTAGAAATCAAATCTTAGTATGTATCAAGAAGTCAAGCCTATTCAACATATTTTTAAAGTATGTAGCTATGTTTTTGTAGAAATCGTATTCCATATGTGATGCCAAAGCATTTCTCAAAGATATTACAGAAAGTACACCTCGTTGAAGGATAAACGCTCACTATGGCCTACAAAGACCTTTGGAATATTAGTAAGTGGACTAGTCAGAACAAAATTAGAAAAGCATATGTGGACAATTTGCAAAGTATGAAAGCATTATAGTCCTAGTTGTATTATAATATGTTATACGCCACATAACATAAATCATATATTGGAATTGTATATTTGAAGTTAACATAAATATGAATATAAAATAAGTATTACATGTACAATGCCATCTACCAAGATCTTCCACATTGAATAATACTATTTTTCTTCTCTTTAACAGAAAATATGTCATTCAAGAAGAATTTAAAACTAATATTATATGTCAACTATACTTCAATTAAAAAGATTCTAAAGTGTAAAATTAACTTTTTTTCCTGTTCATTGCTAGTACGTGTGTGTGTATGTATACACACATATATATGACTTCTGCTCATTTTGATCAATGAAAGAATATGAAAAGGTGTTGTTGTTGTTCATATGTACATACGACATAGATATATGAGAATGAGCGAAAGAAAATAGCCATGGCTTCTTACGACATTCACTATAATTTAAATAATTGTTTTTGGTGACTAAATTACCCTCTTCTTACATACTGTTATTGTCTTCACTAATTAAAGCCCTAATGCCCAGTACCTTAGAGTGTGACTGTATTTGGAAATAGGGCCTCTAAAGCACAATGAAGTTAAAATGAGGCCATTAGGCTGGCCCCTACTCCAATCTGACTGGTGTCCTTATAAGAAGAGGAGATTAGGACACTAGGGATGCAGGTGACAGAGGAAAGACCCTGTGAAGAGGCAGCAGGAGGGTAGCCTCAGAGGAAACCAACTGTGCTGGCACCTTGATCTTGGACTCCCAGTCTCCAGAAGTGTGAGAAAATAAATTTCTGTTTCTTAAGCTACCCAGTTTATGACATTTTGTTATGGCAGCCCTAGCCCAGGCCCTAGCCCTAATACATACACTACTGCTCTTTTTCACTGGATTACTTCATAAAGCTGAAGATACAAATTATAAGTACTCCATAACCCAACAATATGTTTGGGGGTTCATTTTACTGTGCACCATTTCTGTCTATTTGGCATTTCCTAATTCACCTTGTGATAGAATAGTAAGAAATACTTTAATAAGGATTTTACAATTCAGAAATGTAGGGACTTTTTTCAGAGAGAATCATTCATTTTTATTTTATATTTTTAAGATTTTATTTATTTGGCAGAGAGAGAGTGCACAACAGGGGGAGCAGCAGAGGGAGAGGGAGAAGCAGGCTTCCCGCTGAGCAGGGAGCAAGACGTGGGGCTTGATCCCAGGACCCTGAGATCATGACCTGAGCTGAAGGCAGATGCTTAACCAGCTGAGCCACCCAGACACCCCAGAGAATCCTTCATTTTTTAAAATAAAATTTGCGGAGATATCCTGCAAATTTACATATGACTATCTACGGCATTAGAAATCAACTTGTTCCTTATTTATTAATTCAAGATGGAACTTCATTCTTCGGAAGTGAGTTTTAATAGAGATTTAGGAATACAGACAGGAAACATACAAGAGTTGGTGTGAGAGGTCTCCTTCTGGAGCCAGCTAGATCTAGATTCTGGATTTGCTTTGAGCCTCATGTTCTCTTCTGTGAATTAGAATCGTGCCATGATTTCTTGGGTTATTGCCAGGATTATACAATATAATATATGTATGGTTCTCATAAGATGTTAGCTATTTTTGTGTTTTCCAAGGGTATAATTGGAGTTCCCATTGAAATTAAACAGTCAAGGAAACAGTTCACTGTGATCAGTGCTTTGATGTAGGGAGATTGGCCTGTGGGGGTTGCATGCATCATTCTGTTTCATTCTCACAAGGGTATGGGGCTGGAATCACTGCCCTGCATCATTCCTGTGTTAAGCTACTTTGTTTAGAGGTTGCTCCTAGAAGTGTACTGCTAATGTAACAAAAACTAAAAGAGGTAACATTCGCCAAATCCTGGGGCGGTGAGAAAACCGATGTTAGAACCTGGAAAGATGGTGACAAACTGGCAAAACATATGGTAAAATTGTCTCCTCTACATAAGCCGACTGTGCTGACACCTCTAGAAGATACTAGAAAACAGAATATTGGCAATATTTGCTGATTGATCTTAGCTGGCTTTGGCAAACTATTACAAGAAAGAGATAAACTTGGGCAAAATTAATGATTGACCAGCCAAAATGAAAGCAAATAGAGTCCAGACATTTGGAGTCTTACAGAGTTAAAGAAAAACCAACTATTCTAGATTTCAAATGACAAGAGAATGATTTAAAAGACTTTATTTTCTTTATTTTCTATAAATAGGCCCCACACGCAGCGTGGAGCCCAACATGGGGCTTGAACTTACAACCCCGAAATCAAGACCTGAGCCGAGATCAACACTTGGACGCTCAACTGACTGAGCCAACCAGGCGCCCCTAAAAGACTTTAACTATCAACAACCTGATAAACCTTTTCAGTGAAATAAAGGGACTCAGAAAAAAAAGATCCTATTAAGGGGCTAAAATCTCATTCAAGCCTGTCATCCTCAAAGGAGAGCCTCATCTGCCACTCTGGCTGCATATTAAGAAGCTCAATTTTAGTCAGCTGCAGCTGAGAAGACTGGGGCTTCCATGCCCAACCTAGCTCCTGCCTTATACAGCAGAGGCTTTACCCAAGGCAAGGAAGGCCAAGAGTCCTGGGGCCCTGATCCCACCCCACCCCCCATACTCTAGTTTGTAGGGCAGATGTTTCATGCTAGGGGGCAGGATGAAAGGACAGCAAGCTATCATTCTCCCAGGTCCCACTTATAGAGCAGAGGTTCTATCCTGGAAGGAGTGACTCAAAAAGACCTTGGGCTCCCATTTCTCCTCCAAAATCCCACTTGTAGGGTGGAGTTTCTATGCCAAGAGGAGAAGCCAAGAAGTTTCCTCAACTCCACTTGTAGGATAGATGTGTCACTCCAGGAAAAATAGGCTGCCCCTTCCACCTCCTCTATTGATCCGATGCAGTAAATAAGACACCCGTCCAGAGGGAGAAGAGGAAGGGAGGGCTGGAGCTCCACAGCTCCATGGAAGGAGCTGCCTTTATTTGCTACACAGTGGGGGGAACGCATGACTTAGGCATTGGTGAATATAGAGACCTTAGTTGTAAGCGATTATAATTCTAATAGTTCTATAAAACAACAACAAATGAAACAGCGGGCCATCCAGAAGTTTAACAGAAAGAATCAGGGAAATAGCTAAAAAGTGCCCTGTAAGATCGTAGTTATAATAATCCATCTGGAAAGCTGTGCACATGTCTAGGTATCACACACATATCAAGGACCAACCGGAGCAGGCACTTGAAAGGCACTAGTCACTCTTAGACATGGGGCAGGCTTGAAGGAATTCCCAAGTCATACACAGATCCATGAACAAGGAGTGGAAGCCTTACTGGCTCAAGGGGCCTAAGCACAGCCTCTCACCGATCACTGGCTAAACATTACGTTTTTTTGAGCCTGGGTGACTCCTGGGAAGCACATGGGGAAACTGAGCACTGACATCAGAGGCTACACACTGTTGGGGAAAATAGACTCCACGGAAATTAGTCCAGGGAAGCCATGAAGCCAACTAATAAAATTAACAAAACAGAGCAACATCAATGATCCCTGAGAGGGATGTATCATAATCCAAAGTTGCCACACTGTATTATCTCAAAAACTATGAGAGATGCAGAGAAACAGAGTATTATCACCTTCAATACAGGAAAAGTAGTGGCAATAGAAACTACTTTGAGGAGGCCCAAATTATGAACTCATATGGCAAAGACTCCAAAAAAGCTATTATGGTTTCAAAAAGCTAAAGGAAATTACGTTTATGACAGTAACTCATCAAATAGAGAATATCAGTAGGTAAACATTATTTGAAAGAGCCAAGTGGAAATTCTGGCATTGAGAGGTAACAGTACCTGAAATGAAGAGTCACTATAGGGGCTCAACAGTAGATTTAAGTTGGCAGAAGAATCAGTAGATTTGAAGCTAGATTGTTAGTATACATTCTGAGAACAGAAAAAAAAAAGAATGAAGAATAATTAACTGAGCAGCCTTCTGGTTTCTTGTCTGACACGGAATAGTCTTGGAGTTATCAATCCCATTTTTTAAAACAAGAAAAACAATCTGAACAAACTGGAAACCAACAACTCTTCTTGGATCTTGCAAAGAATTGAGGTCACAGGACAAACCACTGCTGTGAATACTAGCAAGGAAGGCAGACACTGGGAGGTTAGAGGGGAGGATGGCTAAGGGCTATAGAACGTGTTTCCCAGGGGATGGTGACCTGTGTCTGTGCTTTCACTGAAACCCTTGAATGCTATGCTTTGAATGCGTGAATTGTATGATATACAAATCAATACAAATACAAATACAATACAAATTGTATATGGAGATATACAATATCTCCATAAATATGCTTTCAAAAATTGAGTTGCTGGGTCTGTAACATAAAGAGATATAATATTACAATACAAAGGAGAGAGAAGAAAAGTTATGGGGAAGTAAGGAAGTATTAAGTAAGTGTGTGTGTCTTCTCTTGGTTTCTTCAAAAGATGTAAAATTATGTAAAGCAACAATTATAACACTGTATTGTTGGGTTTTAATATATAGAGACATGACAACAGTAGCATAAAGTGGGGGGGGGGGCAAATGTTCTATGTATCTTGGAATTAATATTAATCTGAAGGATATTATGACAAATTAAGAGATACTGTCTAAGCCCTAGAACAACCACTGAGGAAATAACAAATAGTTTAAAAATCAGTAGAAACTCTGCCCTCAAGAATGGAGAGCATAGGGCGCCTGGGTGGCTCGGTTGGTTAAGCGACTGCCTTCGGCTCAGGTCATAATCCTGGAGTCCCGGGATCGAGTCCCACATCAGGCTCCCGGCTCAGCGGGGAGCCTGCTTCTCCCTCTGACCCTCTCCCCTTTCATGCTGTTTTTTTTTCTCTCTCTCTCTCTCAAATAAATAAATAAATAAAATCTTAAAAAAAAAAAAAAGGAAAAAGAATGGAGAGCATAGCTTTTCTGTCCTGAAGTGTGTGCTGTGATAGTGAGCTCCAAAGTGGACAGTGTAGAAAGAGAGGGGGAAAGAGTAACTTTACAGTGGAGAAACGTGACAAACACTATCTCAGATGATCAGTGTTGATACCAACACTGCTAAGTCAGGCTGATAGCAGGTACCCTTGCTATAATATGATGAAACGGTACTTTGCCTCTGTCATCTTCCTCCCTAAAAACACACAACTGGAGATATAGTGTGTATATCATACAATTCACATGCAGTCTAAGCATGTGAAAAATATCAGAAAAATCCCAATAGAGGGGCATTTCACAAAGTACCTGACCAGTCCTTCTTGAAACCATCAAGATTCTAAAAACAAGGAAAGTCAGAGAAACTGCCTCAGCAAGAGGAGCCTGAGGGGACATGATAACTAAATGTAATGTAGTATCCTGGAGGGAATCCTGGAACAGAAAAAGGACATCCGATAAAAGCTAAAGAAATCCGAGTAAAGCATGGACTTCAATTAATAATGTATCAACATTGGTTCATTTATTCTAACAAAAGTTCCGTAGAATGTAATCTGTTAATAAAAGGGAAACTGCTTAAAATAATAGAATCAACAGTATATATAATCTTGACTATCAATCCACATGCTAGAGAATCCACAAATGGTATCCACCACAAATGCAATCATCCACTAGAAGTTCTTGAGAAAGCCCTGTGAAGTGGAACGAAATTTATAACCAACAAGGCAGGGTAAGAGGTTTCTGGCCCCCTTCCTTTTTCCTTAATAGAAATTACTTGGGAAGCATCCTGACACCTCCCCATACACAGGGCATGATGGAAAAAGACAGTTGGCAGGATTGGGGGGGGGAGTGCAGGGGAAATGGGGCAGGGTAGGTACCATACATCTGGGATTGGAGTGATTTTGAAACATTTTTGAAGCCGAGGGTCTTACCGTCTGTTCACCTCACAGAACAGCAAATTCCTTTGGTAAGAAAATTCCCAGGGTAAGAAACCCTGATGAAAGACCAGACCTCCATCTCTTTCTCTCCCAGGGGACTGGTTTTCCTTTCCTGGTTGGCTGCAAGACAGAATTCTGCTGGGTCCTCTCCTCTTCCAGGGAGTTATACCATCATCCAGCATTGGCCCTTGAGAAGAGTCACCGTCTTGTATTCTAAGATGGGTTCCTTGTAAGAGGACATATTGACCACTCCATCCATATTTGCATCTTTCTCCACAAACTCATCTGAGCCTAGTGGCCAATAGACTATGTCTCTTTCTAAAAAAACTTAGCCAGGGTAGTTTTTCAATGTCCTTTCTCCTCACTGGAACTTGCCTGCCTTATTGAGCATAAGGATGGTTTTTGTGGCTGTCTTCTCCTTACAAGGCAGGTCACATAGACCCACAGGTGGGCTGTGTTTACTTTCTTGAAGAAGATATCACTTGGCTTGGGAATACCCGGCAGCCATGTCTGAAATCCCAGAAACAGGAGACCAGAGAAGAGGGTGAGGCTGCCTGTAACTGCCTTGACAACTAAACCACCAATGGATTAGAATCTTAAAACCACAGCACCATGGAAACAGTCACAGAATTTTGGATCCAGGTGGTACTAGAGAGCTCACGTAATCTAACAATTTAACAACAACAAAAAATTATCACTTACCTGATTAGAAGAAGTTTTTAGCCATGTGGCTTATTTTCTTGAAACTGAACACACAGGACAAGAATAGTAATATCTTCTTGGTTGCCTGATGAAAGCATAAAATAAACCCAAAACCCTGACGTACCAGAAGCTATGGGAAAAAGAAAGATGATTTGATGAGGAGAGTCAGAAGCATTTACTGGATCAGGGTTTGAAGGTGTTGAAAGTGGAGAATGGAAGGTGCATGAGGTGGGGTGGAGAGATCAAGACTGCTACTTCCCTTATCTTTTCCCTTGAAATTTCTTCATTATTAAGACTTTCATTCACCTGCCTTTGGTTTTAACATATAAGGTACAAACTTTAACACAGATGTGAATGCTGCTACTTCTGAAATCAAGTTCTTATAATCTTCAGTCTATTGACAGTTAACCTGGCATATCTTTATAACCTTGCATAAGACAATAGATACTTAAATATTACACCAAAAGCATAAGCAACAAAGTAAAAAAAAAAAGATGAATTGGTTATTATCAAAATTTAAAAATTTTGTGCTTCAGAGGACACTATCAAGAAACCAAATAGATATGGGACAAAATTTTGGAAAATTATGTATATGATAAGGGACTTGTATCTAGAATATATAGAATTCCTATTGAAAAGAAAAATAACCCAACTTAAAAGTAGATATAGGAGGGGCACCCGGGCGGCTCAGTTGGTAAGCTTCTGACTCTTGATTTCGGCTCAGGTCATGATCTCCGGGTCATGAGATCAAGCCCTGCATCAGGCTCTGCACTGGGCATGGATCTTGCCTAAGATGCTCTCTCTCCCTCTCCCTCTGCTTCCCCCCCCACCCAACCCCCATATTGCCCTCCTCCTTAAAAAAAAAAAAAAAAAAAAAAGTAGATACAGGATCTGAATAGATGTTTTTCCAGAGAAGATATACAGATGACCAATAAGCCCATGAAAAGATGCTGAACACCATTAGCCGTCAGGAAAATACAAAGCAAAGCCACAATGAGATACCACCTCACACCCCCTAGTGTGTCCATAATTGAAAAAATGGGCAAGGGGCGCCTGGGTGCCTCAGTTGGTTAAGCGACGGCCTTTGGCTCAGGTCATGATCCCGGAGTCCCGGGATCGAGTCCCACATCGGGCTCCCTGCTCAGCGAGGAGCCTCCTTCTCCCTCTGACCCTCCCCCACTCATGCACTCTCTCTCTCTCATTCTCGCTCTCTCAAAATAAATAAATCTTTAAAAAAAAAAAAAGAAAAAATGGCAAGAGCAAATGTTGGAGAGGATGTATAGAAACTGGAACCCTCATATACTTCTTTGCTGATGGAACTGTAAAAAAGCAGCTGCTTTGGAAAACAGTCTGACAGTTCCTCAAAAGATGAATTGCACTCATAGGTATCTACTCAAGAGAAATGGAAACATACGCCCACACAAAAACCTGTACACCAATGTTCATAGCAGCATTATTCATAATAGCCAAAAAGTGAAAAGAGCCTAACTGTCCACAAACTGATGAATGATAAAGAAAAGCTGGCATATCCATTTGATAGAATATTATTTGGCCATGAAAAGAGGTAAACTACTAATACATGATACAAGGATGAACCTTGAAAACACAATGCTAAGTGAAACAAGGACCACACATTGTAATATTCCATTTATATTAAATGTCTAGATTAGGAAGATTCAGGGTCAAAGTATATTGGTGGTGGTCTAGAGATGGGAAGGTTGCGGAGATATGGGGAGTGACTGCTAATGGGTACAGAGTTTTGGGGGGGTGATGAAAATATTCTAAAAATGATAATGGTGATGGTTGCACCAAGGATGTGAATTATATCTCAAACTGTTATATATAAAAATGAAACCCGATCTGGGATTGGGAATGCTTGTTGCTACTGGAGCATCACAGCATCTAGGCCCTGTCAGCTGAAAGAGGAAAGAAATACGTTTATATGAACTCCTGTATATCCACAAACCTATAAGTATCTCTGTATGTATCTATCTGCACCCACCGTCACTAAGCATGATTTCACAGTCTCCAGCTCTAATCCAGTATCATGTAGACCATCCTAACCTTCCCACATACTTATCTATAACCTGGCACTCCCAACAATGAGAAACTTGGCTCCCCCATCTGCCACCCATTTATTTAATTGTTCAATTCCAGTATACATGTGTAGTGGTTCAGGATTATTATCCTGTACCTCTGTGGAAAACAACATTAGCAACTAGGGTACAGTGTTTATTTGCCTCTAGTCTTACTCTTCCACCCATTTCCCAGGTTAATTTAGGCCAATACTTTTTCCCCTCACCCCCTGTAGTGAGGTTACTTCATACATGTGTACTACAGTTAGATTCTTTTGTCAAAGCCAAACTCCATCCTGAAATCCTCCTACTGCCCAGATTATGTTTTTAATTGATTACATTCAAGTTCATGGTTTGTGCTAAGTTCTATGGGTTTTTACAATTTCATAGTGTCATGTATATTCTTCATTACAGTGTCACACAGAATAGTTTCATACCCTAAAAATCACCTGTACTTCCCCTGTTCAACTCCCCTCCCCTTCTCTGAATTCCTGAAAGCCACTGATATTTTTACTGTCTGTATAGTTTTCTTTCCCGTAGTCCTATCAATGGAATCATACAGTATACAGCCTTTTCCATTTGGCTTCTTTCACTTAGCAGTATGTATTTAAGATGCAACCATGTTTTTGTGTGGCTTGATAACTCATTTCTTTTTTGTCACTGGACAATATTCCATTGTATGGATGTAGCAGTTATTTTTTAACATATTTTATTATTTATTTATTTTATTATTATTTTTGACTGAAGTTCAAAAGAGGGACAAGAATGAAGAGTAGGAGAAGCACCCGTCCCACCAGGTTAGTACAAGACACCATCAGTAAAGCACTCGGAACTGGGCTCCTGCTGTTGAGAGTGAAGGGAGTACAGGAGAGTCACAAGAGCAGCAACGTGAGAATGTAATGGGAGGAGAGCAGGTGGGCAGTGACAGGGCTTGATGTCTTACTGACCCCTGAAAGAAAATCTCAGGTTGTGTCCATTTTGATTATCATCTAACAGGTTCCAAAATTCAGGCTTTAGAAGCATGTGGGAGGAACAGCCTGGAAGGATACCCACCAGGTATTTTTAGTGTATCCTCGGACAAGTGTTCTGAGGACCCAGTGGTCCATTTGTCATCTACCCCAGGAACCTCTCTGCCATGCAGCTGAAGGGAACCCACATGCACTTTCTTCACAGGGTTTACCCACCTTCTGAACCCAGATAGAAGATACCAAACAAGTACTGAATTTCCCCCAGATTTCACCCCCATGTGGAGATTGTCAGCTCGGGAAGAACATTGCACAATAACCTGGTCTAAGCAGAGGTTTTTGTAGTGACCTAGTCCAGCGCTCTAACTCCTCCACACCAGTGCTCAAGTGGCTTGGGGATCCTCCAGGAAAGCCCACCAATTCCCCATGCTCAAGGAGGTATTGCTGTCCTGGCACCCTTCAGAACTCTTGAGAAGGAGCACAAGGAGAGCCTCATTTCCATGAAACAGGGACCGTGATCTCAGAATTCTAAGTCACAGACTTGTGTAAGCAGCAGAGTTGACCTACATTCCAGAGTTTACGGCACAGTGTCCTCCTGCCCTTCTGTCCAGAACATTGAAGATTCAAGATAATATCTGCAAGCCATGGAAATCTTGTAAATTCATCCTAATGTTTGCACCAAAGGCGCCAAGCCTTTTAAGCTTGCCCCATGTATTCATGGCTCTGTAAATGGTTATTCTGCCCAGAGCCACTGCATGTAACTGTCATTTAGATTTTCACTTGCCTTCTGGTACTAATGGGGTCAGTTTTTGTCATTTAAGTTTTAAAAACTCTCTGGATACCTGGGGAAGTAGTATAGCTCAGTGATTAAGAGCACAAGTTTTGGGGTGCCTCGTTCCAGTTTATTTAGGTATGTACCTAGAAGTGGAACTGTTTGGCCATATGGTAATTCTATGTTTAATTTTTTGAAGAACCACCATACTGTTTTCTGCAGTGACTTCTGATGTACAGTTTTAAGTTCAGACTTTCTAATATGATAAAAAGAAAAAGAAAAAAAAACTGGAAGCTGAAAACTGACCTTCCCTCATAGAGCCAGATATACAGGCCCTGGTTAAAGACTGAAAACAGTATCATCACCCTTCCTGCTGGTGATATGAGAGTGTTACTTTTTTATAATTTAAATTTTGTTTTAAGTCGTGATTATTAAAACACTTAAACTGTAGAGTCTTCATGTGCTCTGGATGTCCGTGAAGTGGTCCTTGGGTGTGGAGTCTTTGAGAAATGCTGAGTAAACACTGAACCAACATCTATTAAACTTACTTAAGCCATCTCCTCCAGGAACTTTTCCTACCCTCTGCCCCAGGAGATTCTTCACATCCCCTGAGCTCCTGGAGCAGACCCAAGGAGCAGATAAATGACTGTTGACGCTGCCACTCTCGGAGGCCCATGTGTCCCGGGGTGACTTTAGCATCAGCTTATGGTGTGTGTGCATTGTCCTGGAGCATGGAATCTTTTTTAAAAATATGATTCAGGGGCACCTGGGTGGCTCAGTTGGTTAAGCGACTGCCTTCGGCTCAGGTCATGATCCTGGAGTCCCGGGATCGAGTTCCGTATCGGGCTCCCTGCTCAGCAGGGAGTCTGTTTCTCCCTCTGACCCTCCCCCCCTCTCATGTGCTCTCTCTCTCTCTCTCAAATAAATAAAATCTTTAAAAAAAAAATATATGATTCAGAATACTCCCCAAATCAGCTTGGCTTGTCACAACAGGTAACTTATAGGTATCTGGTTTTACTGACAGGTTCCCCCACGATTAAAGGAGCTATATTTTTCTTTTTTTTTTTTTTAAAGATTTTATTTATTTATTTATTTGACAGAGAGAGAGAGCTATCACAGGTAGGCATGGCGGCAGGCAGAAGGAGAGGGAGAAGCAATCTCCCTGCTGAGTAGGGAGCCCGATGCGGGGCTCGATCCCAGGACCCTGGGATCATGACCTGAGCCGAAGGCAGATGCTTAACCGACTGAGCCACCCAGGCACCCCAAAGGAGCTATATTTTTCTAATAGCAATAATTCATGCTTATTGTGAGAAATCGGACATACAACTGTAAAGAAAGTGAAAAGCAGCTGTATTCCACCACCCAGTGTAAACACTATTAACATTTAATGGGTTATCCTTTCATATGTGTATAGATATTTACAAAAAACAGGGCGTAGTTTATATGTTTATAACTAGAGTTTTACTTAGCAGTACACCATCGACATCTATTTCATTATATTAAAATGGCTTGAGGGGCGCCTGGGTGGCTCAGTCGTTAAGCGTCTGCCTTCGGCTCAGGTCATGATCCCAGGGTCCTGGGATCGAGCCCTGCATCGGGCTCCCTGCTCTGCATTCCCTGCTCGGCCGGAAGCCTGCTTCTCCCCTCCCGCTCCCCCTGCTTGTGTTCCCTCTCTCGCTGTGTCTCTCTCTGTCAAATAAATAAATAAAATCTTTAAAAAATAAATAAATAAAATGGCTTGATAATATTCCTCTTTATGGATGTGCCACAATATATTTAGCCAAACGCCTATTTGGAAGCCTGGTTTGTTTTCAGTTTTTCAGTAATCTAAACAATGCTGAGATAACCTCTGGCTTCTAGATTATGAGCTTAATATGCAGTTTGAATTTTATCCACAAGGGGGAAGCAAGCTACTGTGAGAAGACAAGCTAAGCTCTAAAAGCAAAAAACAACTAGAAAGTTCTTTGGCATATATAAGCTCACCCCAAGCTTGTGAGGTGGATATTAATATTTTCCCCATTTTCTATGTAAGGAAACTGGGTGTGAGGAGAGTCATTCTCACCAACCAGTAAGTGCTGAGGTGGGATTCAAAGCTGTCTTCTGATTCCATTCAGCTTGCTTGCTTCATTTCCCTGCGCTTCCGAAGTTGACAGCAGTAAAACTTTCTCCCCAGGTTCAGTTCAGTTCTAGGCGCTGGGCTGGCACACTACGCAGAAATAAATGGGAGGATCCCTGCCCCTCAGAGGGTCATTATCAGGTGTGAGGACAGATTTATACGTAAATAACTGAGTGACTAAATGCCCACCAGAATAGAGAGAGCCCAGGAAGGCAGGAAAGTCACTTTGTAGTGAGACTAGGAATGGCTTTATGAAAGAGACTTGATAGTTGTAAGAGCTAAGGTTTATTTAGCTTTTACTCTCTAAGAGGCACTGTGCTAAGTGCTTTATATGCATTTATTAGAAATTCCCCCATACGGGGCACCTGGCTGGCTCAGTCTCAGGTCACCTTCAGCTCAGGTCATGATCTCAGGGTCCTGGGAGCGAGCCCCACATCGTTGGGCTCCCTGCTCAGTGGAGAGTCTTCTTCTCCCTCTCCCTCTGCCCCTCTCCCTGCTTTGTGTGCTCTGTCTCTCTCAAATAAATAAAAATCTTTTTTAAAAAAGAAAAAAGTTCCCCCATAGACCTGGAAGGTATTATATCCTTTTTACAGGAAAGAAAATTAATGGTCAGAGAGTTAAGAAATTGGCTACTTGTAGAAGAATGCTAGAATCCACATCCTTCAAGTCAGTTGATAGGACCTAATAGGGATGGTAGACTTTCAACAGGCAGAGCTCAGAAAGAGACTTTTAGGAGATGAAACGTAGAAACAAAGTCTTGGAGTCAAGAAATACCAGTACGTTTGCAAATGCAAGGTGATCAATGTGCCTGGAGGGTGAAAGAAGAGGAATCTGAGGAGATCAAAACTAGAAGAAGACTGAACCAGATTGGAGAAGTCTGGGAATAGCAAGCCAAGGAGATCCTAGTGGATTTTGTAATCGGGGGAACCAACCAAAGAGAATGACATGACCTGTGCTTTATCAAGATGAAGTTATTGCATTGCATAAGGGGACAAGGAGACTAGGTAGGGAAAATCCATAGGATTTGACATTTCATCAGATGTTGGGGAGAGAGAAGGGAAAGCTATGATTAAAGTTCCAGGTTTGGGTAACGGAGAATGTGGATGTGTATTCCAGAGGAGAGGCTGCGGGGAGGGAAAAGGAGATGACGTCACTTTTCTTATGTGAGATTGAGGGGCCTGAGGGAGCTCTGGGTGGGATGCTCACTGAGGAGCTGGAAGTAGGAAGCTTGTGCTTTAGATATGGTACCTGGGAATCACAAGAAATTGCCCCAGGAACTGGCTAGGGAGAATTTATACTTAAGATTCAGCAGGGGACATTCATACCCTGATAACTTGTAATTCCACTGCCAGATTTCTGTTGTAGAGAAGCAAAATCACCTGTGACAAGATGTGTGAAGGATGTTCAGGCAGCATTGGCTGTCCCAGCGAAAGGATGCGTGAGGGGAGGAGTGAGCAAATAAACCATAAAATGTCCACATTGTGTAGGGGTTAATAATTCAGTAGATTTAAAATGCTCACATGGACAGATTTCTAAAACACACAGTGGACGAGGAAGGCAAATTGTAGCACAATAATAATGTGCCATGAAAAAAATAAAGGAGAAAAATGCCAAACAAACAAACAAAAAAATGCTGTCACGTACGTATTTTAAGTGATGGGTGTGGGTGCACAGAGAACATTCCGGAAGGATAAACAGACTGCTAATTATGCTAGAGGAGAAGAGTTGTGACAAAAATGGAAAGCAGAAGGGGTGGAATGGGATTTTTGCCTTAGTTATCAAGTTTTGATTTTCCAAGAAGAATGTAATCATATATTATGTGAATGAAAATTCTCAAACTATTAAAAAAATCTGTAGGTCCAATGAGAATACGAGAGAATGGAAGAGACAGGGACATATTCCAAGACTCAAGGTAAGTCAATATTAATGGGAACACTGGGAGAAGTTTCTGGAAGTGCAAGGGGGCGGGGGGAGGGGGATCCTCTGCACTCACCAACTCTGTAGCGACAACCAGCAGGATGAGCCCTGTGAGCTTAGCTAGTTTTCAACAGCTTTCAATTATAGCCAAGCTCCTGTGTCCTTGAAAGGTCACCATGTCCTACCACTTGCCTTGGAACAAGCTGGTGTTTTTCCGTTCTTTCTGACTTGTAAATGTCCTAAGACATTTCATCCAGTTCTTGTGTTTGGACATACCCTCCTTTCCCAGAAATTCCACAGGGTTCTTGGTGTTCTCATTCCAGTCTTTCAGACTGTGAAAACCCAGTAAATACCTGCCATGTCTCTTGTCCCCCATTCAAAAATATTCCTGTTCCAGGTCACTTGCCATGGGAGGTTTTTAATGGAATTTCTCAAGGGACACCCGGCATGGATGTAGCTAACACTGATTGAGCACATGGAGGTGCCATGCATGGTGCTAAACTTCATATAAGTATCTCATTTAATCCTGCCAACAACCTAGTTGGTACTATTATAACCCTCATTTCTGGGATGCCTGGGTGGCTCAGTGGGTTCAGCATCTGCCTTCAGCTCAGGTCATGATCCCAGAGTCCAGGGATTGAGTCCCACATTGGGCTCCCTGCTCAGCGGGGAGTCTGCTTCTCCCTCTGCCCCTCCCACCCCCCCGCTCGTTCTTGTTCTCGCTCTCTCTCAAAAATAAATAAAATCTTAAAAAAATAATAATGACCCTCATTTCACAGCTGAGACCTGGTGTGTGGTGGTAAGCATGTGGTGGGTGAGTGTGTGTGTGTGTGTCTCCTTGTGTTAGTTTGTCCTAAGGGATTAAGTAGGGACAGTGGTAATTGGAGAGCATGAGGGACTGGACTGGAAACAAATTCTCAAGTGCTCAGGGGGGTTCAGTTTGCCAAGTGCCTTTATAACCACCATTTCATTTGTTTTCACCATTAGTGCTCTAATGATGGTGGTCATTAGGAAAATTAATGAGATGAGTCAAACTTTAATTCCCTTGAAGTGGCAGCCATCGGGTCAAGGGTTTTTCGGGCCCATTAACCCACCATGCAGCCTTGGACAATTCTGCAAGGGGGTGGATGTAGACAGAATGTGTGCTCTCTGTGGCTTCTTTTGACCCACCTCTTTAAGGATCATTGAGTTTCCAGCAGCCGCTTCTGCCAGTCTGGACACTCTTGGCCAGGCACCCCGTGCTCTCCAAGCCCGTCCATCCCAGGAGATAAAGCTAAGTGGTAGAGGAGCCAGTTTTCTGGAGTTAGTAAACAGGCTGTTTATAGCCAGGAGCAGTCACGAGGCAGGAACAGGCAGGCTGGGAGGTCATGCTCCTTCTGAATGTTGAGATTTCTCATAAACATCCCCCGTCAGCCTTCTGGGATGCAAGGACAACTCTGGGCCCATTGCCCTTGCCTGGCAGAGCGCCAGGGCCCCCACACCTTACTCCCTTCTTCTTTCTCCCTGCCATGGCTCTCCTCCTCTTTCCTTTCTCTTCTCCTATCCCCTTCTGTCACCCTTCTTCCATAATGGAGAGAAGATCCATTTCCACATTAGACACATTTAATAACTTTGGGCAGGTAATTCATCCCTCAGAGTCTCCGTTTCCTCCCTTGTAAAATGGGGGTAATAATGGGGCTCTCCTCAAAGAATATCGGAGAAGGTGCCTAGCACTGTGTTTAGCACACACAATGGGTATTTAAAACATGTTTGCCTTTCCCTCCTCCCCCTCCACCCCATCCCTTCTCCCTAATCCTGGTCCCCGCCCATGTTGTTTACGTTGGAGTTGGGAGAATGGGATAGACCTTACTTAGATAGGTAGATAAATAAATGAATGAGATCACTTAAAATTGTGAAAAGTAATAAAAGAGTAACAAAACAAAGTGATGTGGGGAAGGAGGCTGCTTCTGTCTGCTGTCCTCAGGATAGAGTCCAAGGTCATCAAAGCCCATCTCCATCTGCCTTTGTTTACCTCTCCAGCCTTACCTCTCCTCACTTTTCACCTTGAGCTCTCTGCTTTAGCCATGAAGAACACAGAGTATCAAAGCTGGAAGAGGCCAGTCAGCCTTTGAGCCAGTGGTTCCTTCGGCTCCCGGCTCCAAACACTCCTGTGTCTCACTCATCGTGAAGGAGTCCTCCTACTCCTTCCCAGATTACTAGTTACTTCTACCTGGAAGTCAGCCCTGCAGCCACCGAGCTGAGTTCGGTTTCTCACTCTGTATTGCCACTTTCCCCTGTGAGAGTATCCATCACCCTGCACAGTCGGCTTATGGTCACCTCCCTACCCAACTGTGAGCCTCTTGAGGGCAGGAATCACTCCTTATTCACTCTGAGTCCCTGAATCCTCAGCAGTTGGGACAGTGCATAGCACCTGGTAAGTGCTTAATAGACACCTGTTGTTTACTAATGTGCTTATGGAATACTTGGTTTAGTAAGTTTAAGAGTTCAGTAATATGAGGAAAAGGCACTGACAAGGCATAGCTCTAGAGAGAAAGAATGAATTGGAAAGGAAAAAACCCTCCTCGGTTCTTGTTGAAGTTCATGTTCTAGCGTCCTTCGGCTCCAACACTCTATATCAGAGCCCTCTAAAAGGCTTACTGAGCAAGCAGGGCAGAAGGCGTTGACCCCATTTAACGCCTCCCAGGGGAGGGTCATGCCCCAGAGGGGTGAATCTGCTTTGGCTGAAGTTACCCAGGCAGGTAGTGTTAGAGTATGTCTGAATAAGGTTAGGGCCCTAGAGACTTCGGCCCAACCTCTTCACCTTGTGGGGGATGTGCATGGGCATGGTAATATGCAGACTCTGAACTACCCGTGTCCTAGCATTTCAAATCAAAATAGCCATTTGAGAGAGACAAAAGCCACGAAGGAGGAGACCATATGATTTACCCACAGTACCCCTCGCCCTGTAACCCAGCCCAGATTCTGCTAGGCACCACCCCATTTGTCATCATGGACTCCTCCCTGGGTTCGGTTCATGAGAAGCTGCACCCTCTTAGACTGACCAGGATGGGCAAAACCCCAGAATTCTAATTTCCTCATTTCTGAATTGGAGAGACTGCAAGGATCAGAGAGAAGGGACTAGTCTATGGCACATACTGAGAAAGGACCAGGACTCCAGACTGTCACTCCAAAACCTTCTCAAGTAGACTTCACAAGCCCCCTTGACATGAACCTTCTGAGTTGGGGAAGGGGTAGGAATGATATGGACCTGACCTGGCCATTTGTTAGCTGTGGTCATGTTGGGAGAAGCCAGTGGGGGAGGGGCAGGGATAAGCTACTTACCCCATCTTGTTGTTCTGCTCTGGAGTTTACCAGTTCCTTCCAGTCCTTATTGGTTTTGTGCATTGTTAGTTAACCCACAGGAAGTAGGATGTGGGTTGTTCACTGGTAAGTGATTATTTATGAGGGTTATTACTGCTCTTCCAGCACTAGAGTTTCTCCCAGCCCAACAGTAACCTAGAAAGGATAGAGGTGGGTGGTGTGAGGCCAGCAGAGACATAGGTAGGACTCCCTACTACTAAGAAATGGGAAAAAGAGTTTGGGGTTCTAGCAACATGTAAGGGCATCCAAGAGAATGGAAGGGGCATTTTGGCTGAAAGCCTGCAGCTGCAATTAGCCTAGGTGTCACCCTTATAGATGCTTGTATTTGCTGTGGGACCTTAAACAAATCATTCAACCTCTCAGATGAGAGGGTTGAATGAGATAGTCTCTAAGAGGGGCTCTTCCCCTTTTTATAAGTCTCCCTCCCACTAAACAGGCTTTGGAGCAAATGGGAGTCATTCACTTCATGTCAGGTAAACTCAACAAACCTGGTCAAACTTGCCAGGCCAGGTCCTGGTCAAGTTTAATTGGGAGATCTGCAGAAAAGAGTAAACATAGCAGGACTGCTCTGCTTAGAAAGATCTGCTTGCACAGTTGGCCCTTGGTTGGCTTTGGGAACTTCAGTTTCAGGAGAATTTCCACCATTCCCAGAATTGGTAAGAGTGGGTCACTGTGCCCAAACTGTTGATACAAACAATGTGGTTTATGCTGAACACCTGCTCTCCTTCTGGGAGTCTGCAACTTTGGTACATGCGAAACAGCAGATGCCTACATGGCTAGCCCCGAGGAAAAGCCCTGGGCATTGAGTCTCTGATGAGCCTTTCTGGCAGATAACATTTTACATGTGTTGTCACAGTTCGTTGCTAGAGGAATTAAGCACATCCTGTGTAACTCAACTTGGAGAGGACTCTTGGAAGCTTGTTCCTGGTTTCCTCCAGACCTTGTCCCATGCACCTTTTCCCTTTGCTGATTTTGCTTTGTGAGCTTTCACTATAATAAGTCATAGCATGAGTATGACTATATGCTGAGATCTATGAGTCCTTGTGAATCACTGAACCTAGAAATGGTCTTGGGGACCTCAGACAGGTGATAAGCCAAGATTTCACAGGCAACCATAATCCTTTACCAATCTCTTAAGATTATATAGCTTAAACTAGTGCTGTCCAGTAGAAATATAACATCAGTTGCCTATGTAAAGTTTTCTAGCAGTCACATTTTAAAATGTAAAAAGAGGTGAAATTAACTTCAAGAATATATTTTCGGGGGGTCCCTGGGTGGCTCAGTCAGTGAAGCGTCTGCCTTCGGCTCAGGTCATGATCCCAGGGTCCTGGGATCGAGCCCCGCGTCGGGCTCCCTGCTCGGCGGGGAGCCTGCTTCTGCCTCTCCCCCTGCTGCTCCCCCTGCTTGTGCTCTCTCTCTCTCTCTCACTCTCTCTGTCAAATAAATAAAATCTTCAAAAATATATATGTATTTTTTCAAGGTGCCTGGGTGGCTCATTCGGTTTAGCATCTGACTCTTGATTTTGGCTTGGGTCATGATCGCAGGGTCGTGGATCAATCCCCACGTTGGACTCTGCGCTCAGCGCGGAGTCTGCTTGTCCCTCTCCCTCTGCTCCTCCCACTGCTCACAGGCTCTCTCTCTCTCTCTCTAGCTCTAAAGTAAATAGTCTTTTTAAAAAAATACGTTTTCTTTAACCCAATATATAAAATATGAACATTTCAACATGTAATGATATAAACATTTATTGGGATATTTTACATTCTGTTTTTTCATATGAAGTCTTCAAAAACCCATGTGTATTTTGTACTGGTGGCACATCTCAATGTGGACTAGCCACGTTCCAAGCGCTCACTAGCCACACCTGGCTCGTAGCTGCCATGTTGGACAACACAGGTGAGCGATCAACGGCAAGGGCTCTGGAGACAGAACATCTGGGTCAGAATTCTGGTTCTACCATCTACCAACTGCATGACCTTAAACAAAATTACTTAACCTCTCTATGTATTAGTTTCTTTATCTGCAAAATGGGGATAATAATGTTAGCTACTTCATGAGGTTGCAGGGATTTTTCAAAAAGTTAATAAATCTAAAACAATACCTGGGACATGTAGGATGTTGGGTGAATGCTGGCGGTTACTCTTACTGTCCAACAGTTTTGCCCTTGAGATCAACTTGTCCAACTCCTCATTCCATAGATGAGGAAACTAAGGCCCTGAGTTTGAAAGGCCCTGGTTTCAAAAGTCAAGGCTCTAGCTACGTCTCCTCTTGATGGACTCCCTGTGTCCTGGCTGACTCTGAGATTGGGTCGGCCAATTAGTCAGAAAACCAGCAGCAACAGGCCATACCTGGGTTCTGCAATCTCTTCTTGATTGCAAAACAGGGCTACTGTTTGAAATTGGCACTGAGGTGATGGGGGCTGGGCCTCCCCTCTGTTGCCCCCATCTCGACCCATCAGTTGGGCTGGCTGACCCCATCGTCAAGTCCAGTGCCTACTCAGCAGTGATAAGGCTGGCTTCCATTGTTCTGGCTTTTTACAGCCCTTCTTGTTTATTAACTCATGTTCTGTCTTCCTCAAAGACACAGAGCATCAGCACTTTTTTTAAAAACCTTCTTTAAGTCATCTGTAGTCCCTACCTACCCACCAAACAGGTAAGTAGTCAGCTCCCTGTGTATGTCTCCAAAAAAAATGGTGAAGAGGCACTGGGTGCCCACTTGTCTGGGACTCTGTAGAGCACATTCTCGGGCTGGAAGCATAACTGGCTTCTGATTCCTCTACAGCATCTGTCTCTACCCTTCCTTTCCTGAAACCCAATGCAAATCATTTACTCTCCTGTGATAAGCTCACTTCGCATCACTCACATGTCTCAGATCTTCCTAGCTGCTAGAATCCGACCAGTTTTGTGGGCTCAAATTGTTAGCACATGCTGACCTGAAGCTCTGCTTATTCTAGATGCTAAATAGTGTTTTATTTGACATTTATTTAATATTTACTGAGCATCTACTATGTATTAAGCCCTGTGCAAAGTTTTGAGAATGAAGCCTTTGTGGACCTTGTGACTTGGTGTAGAAAGTAAAAAAGAAATGATGATAGAGGACAACAAAGGGTTGATATAGAAAGTACCAGATATTCTAGGAACAATACTAAAGCAAGGGGACCTGAACAGAAGTGGAGACCTGAAACATGGTGGAAGTGAACCAGTTAGGGAGAGAATGTGGAGTGCTCCAGGCGGAGGGAAGAGCCGAGACAAAACCTGGAGGTAAGAGAGAATTAGGTATGTTGGAAGAATGAGAAAAAGGCCCAGTACAGCTGGGCTAGAGAGAATGAGAGGAGTGTGGCTGGACTTTGAGGACATTGTCTAAAGCACTAAGGAATTTGGACTTCAACCTGGGGCCAAGAGGAAACAGCCTGGTGGAGAATAACATCTTTCAAAACATAGGGTTCTGGGAACAAATCAACTAAATGAGCTCATAAGGTGGGCAGTGAAAAGACTGGGGCATACTATTTCCATGTTTGTCTTCATGTTCTTGGTGCCAAGGCTCAGCCCTCTTGAAAGTAGTGTGCAGGCGGTCCGCAGTGCCCGCCATGTTCCCCCGACCCCTAGCGGTCCCCGCACCTGTCTGTGAAGCCAGTACTCATGAGTTTCTTGTAGACACGCTTTCCTTAGGCCCTTCTGGAACTGTAGAGCCGCAGAGACCATCACCGAGAGACTGCCAAAGACTCTTGATTAAGAGTTGGACCAGTTGAGGCCCAGAGAAGGAAAGTAACTTGTGTGTGGCCCCACAGCAAGCCTCCGGCTTCTGACTCCCTCTTATTTCCCCCAAGGAAACTGAACACCAGGGCTGGGACTAGGATGAGGCAAGTCAGGCACATAAGGTGCAAAATTGAAGGAGGCTCTCACTCTCGGCTGCCAGTTGAGCACTTGCAAGACCCTAGGTGGCCACTGGCCTCCTCCTACTCCTGGCTCTGTGGGACACACCTTGAGGATGGAGACTGCAACTTCCAGAAAACTCTCTGACATCTCTCATGGTGTTTACATGGTGCCAGGCACATATCTGGAGGGTCACTAGATGCCTACTGAGGATAATGAACAATGGATTTCTGACAAACTGATAGGTGTACAGACATTTGTATCTTTGGGTAAATACGACCTTCAAAAGACAACAGAACAAAGGGAAGACTGCCTGAGACTGGAGTCTAGAGATCTTGATTCTGGTCCCTGCTCTGCCACCGATTTACTGTGGGAACTTGGGCAGATTGTTCTTCATCTCTAGGCCTCAGGGAAATGAGGCGGTTGAATAACATTTATTGAGCACATGCTCTGTGTCAGCTGCTGTTCAAACACTTCTGCGCTTTAACTCACTTAAAGACTTTCTGGACTTCAAGGTTCCCTTCCTTTCAACAGGCTGTGGTTTGAAGAAAGGCTTTATGGAGAATGTGGGACTTGAGAGAGAACTTCCAAATTCCCACGGGGACAATATCGCCAGTCAGAGGAAAGGCATGCTATTTCAAGGCACTTCTCTGCCAGAAGACAGGATCGCCTGCCTCAGAACCACCTTTGGAGCGTGTCTGAAGGCAGATTCTCAGCCTCTGCCCCCAGAGATTCTAATACAGTGATTCTGGAGTGGGGTCTGGGAATCGACTAGAAGCTTCCCAGGTGACTCTGGTAGTCGGGCAGATTTGGGAAGCACTGATCCCAACACATTCCCCTATCTATGAACAGGATCATACCAAGATAGCCCAGACCTAGAGCTGCCTACCTCAACAACGGTATCTCCAAGCAGAGAAATGAATTCTTTGGTTGATTAATGCAATATTTAGCACCTGTGCTCTAGGCCCTGGGCCTCTCAAGGAACTTCTGTTCTAGGTCTCTCACTTATTTTAGAAGCTAGCTAGAACCAGGAGGGCATCAGGAGGTCATCAGCTAATCCCATCATTACACAGTTGGGGAAACCAAGGCCCAGAGGGGGAAAGCAACACATTCAAGACGACACAGCAAGCGGGGCGCCTGGGTGGCTCAGTCGTTAAGCGTCTGCCTTCGGCTCAGGTCATGATCCTGGGGTCCTAGGATCGAGCCCCGCGTCGGGCTCCCTGCTTCTCGGGCAGCCTGCTTCTCCCTCTCCCACTCCCCCTGCTTGGGTTCCCTCTCTCGCGGTCTCTCTGTCAAATAAATAAATAAAATCTTAAAAAAAAAAAAAAAAAGACTACACAGGGAGCAAATGTATTTTCTGCTCCCAAATCGGCTGAGGTATCCCAGTGTTCTTTCCAGGAGGGGGCTGCGTTCAAAATCTGTGGCATCCACTCTTTGCTGCTTTTTTAAAAAGGGGGGGGGGGAAAGGATTTTATTTATTTTAGAGAGAGAGATGGTGCACAGGGGGAGCGGCAGAGAGGGAGCGAGAATCCAAAGCATACTCCTCCCCAAGCATGGAGCCTGATGTGGGGCTTCCTCCCACCACGGTAGATCATCACCTGAGCCCAAAACAAGAGTCCCATGCTCAACGACTGAGCCACCCAGGTGCCTCCACTCTTTGCTTCTTACTTGCTAAACCTGCATGGAGCAAATGTTCCTAGCAGTCTCACTTCAGATCTTGCTGTCACTTTTAATCCTCAACATTCCTTCAACTGGAATGGAGGAAGGAGGAAAGAGGGAGCACCACGGGGTGTTTCAAAACCTAGGAGTAAGAAATGTTTCCTAGGATTGAGGCTTCCATCAGTTCAGTGATATTTTAAAGCCCTGTCCCCTGGCTGTGCTGGAGGACGTAGTGCCTGCCTCCTCTTGCACTTTAGAGCCCAAAGAAGAGGGGGCAGCCTCATGGGTTGACAAGGACCGGCTCCCATTTCTGCCCAGACTTGCTTATGTCACTGCCGCCCGGAGCCCAGGGAGGAGAAGGAGGGTAAGTTGTGCCCGCCCCTGAAATGCCAGCCGCCCTGCGATTGGCTGCAGGGGCTCCGGCCCGGCCGCGGATTGGTCATCGCTGAGGGCTTGAAAGGTGGCTGAGAGCATCGGACACCTCAGACGGCGCTGGCCCGGGCTCAGACCGCAGACGCGCCCCCTGCCCGCCATGGCCCGGCTGTTGCGGGCGTCCTGCCTTCTCTCACTGCTCCTGGCTGGCTTCGTCCCGCCGGGCCGGGGGCAGGAGAAGTCGAAGGTGAGTGAGCCTCGGGGGTGGGGGCCCGGCGGGACGAACAGAGCCCCCAGGTGTCCATCTGTCGGTGGCGAGGCACCTCTCTTCCCGGACTCCCCTCCAGGAGAGCCAACACCTCGTGCGCTGACCCTTAACTCCGGTACCTCCCTCTCCGCCTCCGGGACCCCCACCCGGCGCGCCCGTGTCTTCGCAGTTTCATCTATAGGAGATCTGGGTGCCCTGGGTGGGCAGAATGAATAGGGAGGAGGGTCACTCTCGCCGAGTTGACCCCGTCTGCCCCACGGCTACCTCAGTGTCGCCTTGCTACGTGCATGCCAAGACTGTCCCCAGCTACTCCCCTCCAGGAGGGCCTGAAGGGGGTGGGGGCACAGAGAAAGGCTAGAGACTCCGCGTCCGGGTTGGCTGCGGAGGTTCCCCTGGGAGACTGACAGGCAAGGAGAAAGGGAAGGAGCTGGGTGGTCCCCGTCTGGAAGAATTGCGACGAGGCCTCTTCTAGCCCAGGAATTAATGCAGGTAGATATGCCCACTTGGATTCCAGGGCGTTGGTAGAAGAGGCAGCGATCTGTGACAAGAAGCACTCTGGATTGGCAGTGCACAACCCCCAGGACCCTGGCTAGACCCTCAATCCTTTCTGGCCTCCATTTGTCCATCTGTGGGGGGCGGGCTGGAGTGGGGAGGGTGGGGGAGGGGCACAATGAAGCTGATGGTTTCAGAGCGAATGCTTGGAGAAACTGCAAAATCCACACGCTGCTCTGTGAAGGTCTGTCTGCGGCAGCCTCACTACCCACCACCCACTGCCCACAGCAGCCTGAGCTAACCTGGTAGTCGGAGAAAGTTGGGGACTGCCAGCTCAATAGGAAAGGCAGAATTTTCCTGAGCCTTCATCTACCCCCAGCAGTGTGTGTGACCCTTAGCTAGAGTGAGGATGCTGAAGCCAAGAGTGGGGTGACCCAGCACGCTTATCTCCTAGGATAGCACCTGCAAAAGTGGGCCCAGTAGACCGCTCTTCTCACCCAGGGTGGGAGGCAGAAGCCAGGCTTAGGTATAGACCCAAAGAGAGAGAGATTCGTCTCCACCCTCCCAACACACACACACACACACACCACATGCTTGTGTAAGCTCAAGAGAAGCTTTGAGCTTCTGTCTTTCTAAAATCTTCTGGGTCTTTATTTTAAGATCTTAGGAGTCCAATTCTATTTCCAAAGTTCTATCTACTGTTCAATTAGCCCGTTCCATGCACAGGGTTCCTTCTGCATGTTCCTAACCCCCCATCCTGTCCTGTCCTCAGCTAAATCCTATTCAGTCTGTTTCTTTTTGGAGTAATCCTAGAAACTGGTTGGCTATGAAGGCATTTTGTCCCCCTCTTCTCCTTTGTATTCAGCCCTGTTCATTATCCCCAGCTCAAAAGGCATTTTCCAGGTTAGGGATGGGACTGAGTTTCAAGATTGTGATGTGGGGTAGAGGTAGGCGTAGGCAGGCCAGCACCATGGAGTCAGCCCTTGACTCTCAGTTTGGGGAAAGCCATAGAAGATTGGGCCCTGACTCGAGAAGGCTGGAGGGAAGAATGTGGACCCCATGAATAACTCATCATAGCTGTGTTTTCTTTGCAGGACTCCGGGGGAGGAATAGGTGGATTCAAAGAGAACAGGATGGGTATGGTCTAGAAAAGTCTTAGGGTGAGGTATGATCCTATCAGATGCAGCCGGTTAGGACTTGCTTACTAACGACAGTCTGGGCATGTCCATCTCTGCTCCCAGGCCCTTAGAGTCGAGATGTCATAGCTCCGGATTCTAAGACTCAACCATCTACCTTACCTCCGACTCCCAGGGCCAAGGGTAGGATGGTGGGGCATGTGAGGAATGGGATGGGCAATAGAGGGCAGTCTTGGAAGGATGTCTGCCTCCTCCCAGCTCAAAGGGAGGAGCCGGATAATGAAGGAAATCCTCCTTCCCTTGCTGTGTCCTCTCTGCAGTCCAGCTTCAAGCTACTCAGGCTCCCTGTTCTTGCTGTGCAGAAGGACTCTGCAGAAGCTGGAGAGGGTAACAACAGCTGACGTGCATGGGATCCTAGTAACCGCTGGTTTCTAGGTGACTAAACGAGGCAGAGAGAATCATGGAACCGCAGGCTGACAGAGCTGAAGAGCCCTTAAGACAACACTGACTCTGAGCCCGTCTGACAGGCGAGCAGCCAGAGCCCACAGAAGGGAAAGGAGTGGTCACACAGAGTCAGAGTCCCAGCCAGGCCCAGAACTCAGGTCTCCCGCCCCCAGGCCCAGGCTCCTTTCACCACCCCACACTTATGGCAGTGGTAGATGGGAGAGGAGAAAGGTCCAAGAGCAGAAGTGCAAGCCAGCCAGGGTTCTGGCTGAGACCCCCTCCAACTGCCAAGCCCGCAGCACTCTGCCATGTTGCCCAGCCGTGGCAGGACTGGGGCATGTGCACTGCCCACCCCCCACCTGAATCCCCCACCTGCCGCCTCCTCTGGCCTCCCTGTTCAAGGTGCAGGGTCTCTGGCGTTCATGGGCCCCAGAGGAGGGAAGGGGGCCCACAGCTCACCTAAGGACAGCTCACAGCTCACCTAAGGCTCAGTCCTGATCTAGGCCATGGCTTCCACCACCATGGGCCACCCTCTGACCCCCATCCGTCTGAACCCACAACCCTGGTCTCAGTGGCCCCGGTAGACAGCTTGGAGGCTCTGTCCTCATCCCTTCTCCCGGAGACACTTTGCAGCATCATCTTCTCTACACTGGCTGGGGACCATCAAAGCTTCTTCACAATAACGGAGGAAACTCAGGGCTTTTCACTCTAGCTGTAGGCAGAATAATCACTATCTCCTGATGTGGGGATTTCTCTCCCAGAGGGTTTCAAGACTGTTTTGTTTTGCACATAGATTCTTACAGCCATTTGGGGAGGCAGGTGACATTATCCTCGCCTGTCAGCCTACTGAGGCTCAGAGAGTAAAAGTGACTCACTCGCCAGGGCCACAGAGCCAGCAAAGACTAAAAAGCCTAGCGAGAGGAGATTCCCCTCGCCCCACCCCCATCCCGAAGCTGTGCCCAGAAGTGGATCGTCCTGTTGTTTACAAGCTTCTGTTATTTTGACCTCCCCTTGGCTTTGTTCTCTTCATTTCCCAGAATCTGTCTTTGGATCAGGGTGGAGGGGTGAGCCGGGAGGCCTTGCCTTCCGGCTGCTGGACCTCTGCGGCCAGCAGGGCTGGGTTTGTTGGGCTCTGGTTGTATTCTGTGGGGGAACTGACCCAGCTGGGGCCAGGGAGGCACAGGGGCTAGAGGAATTAAGGTTTGGACCTGCCTCCAGCACCCATCAGAAGTCACGGGGCATGGAATGCCAGTCTCACGGAAAACAGGGAGTTGGCACTGAAGCCAAGAAGAGAGCTTGCAGCTCTCTGGGAATGGCTTGTAGGAGGCCTGCGACAAGGCCTGGCTCAGCAGGCCTACGACATTTTCCAGACTGAGATGGCTTTTCTACACCCTCCTGGGGCCACACCCTGCCAGCCAGATGACTCCCTTCACCCAGTTGGGCCCAGGTACCTCACCTCAACAGCAAGTCTTCCAGGACTGATGGGGAGGAGAGGGTGTGGATTTGCTTCTCTAACTCCCACCACCTGTCTCTGTCTCTCCTGATCTATAATGCTAGTTTGCACTTCATTTGCTTATTGTCTTGGCACCTCTCTCCTCCTCCATCACAGCCAGAGATGACCTGATACAATGCTGGCAATCATCTTCCTTTCCCGTCATGACCATCGCCGCTGCTGACTGCGTGATGGGTGCCAAGACACCCTTTCAAGAGTAGACCCGGGTTTTCATGGCCTGTACCAGAGCTGGGGTGGGCGTAGAGTGGAGTGGGATGCAATGCCCTGCTAGTTGGCAGTGGTCCCATTCCTCCTCTCCCGCTGCTGGTGACGCTGGCGAGCCATCATGGTTGAGCATAGCTGATCCAGCTCAAGGTTCTCATCTCAGAAAAGAGGAAACTGAGGCCCAGAGAAGAGAGAGGGCTAGCCCCAGACCACACAGGGAGTTAGTGGCAGAGCTGGACGTGGAACCCAGGTCCCCCACCCGAGTCCGTCGTCTGATACTTGTTCTAGATTTGACCGGGGGCAGCAGCCAGGCATGGAGGAAGACATACCGGTCATCCCAGCTGCACGCTTACAGAGAACGTGTCCCATGGGCGAGGCCCTGTTGCTTTCCCCTTGCCGGCACACCGAATCCTTCTGGCAGGCCTCTCCCCTTCCTGGCTCCTCCTGCTTCCCTGTTTTATAGCAACAGCCTCAGCTTTCCAGTCCTCCAGATCTGAATCACCCCTCTCCACACGGCCCCTTCCTCCTTTCTGTTCAGTTCCTCCTTCACAATGCTGTCATTCAGGCCCACATCGTCACCTGCCTGGCTGGTTGCGACGGCCGCCCCAGGAGCCTCCAGCAGCGCCTCTGATGAGGCAACCGCCCGTCCCGGCACGGTCTCTCTCCGGGCCTGGCAAACGTTTCCATGCGAGCACGGGAGGCGAAGTAATGGTCACAGTAAGCAGTACGGCAGGGTTCCGCACACTCATCAGCAGATTAAGTGCTTTCATAAGCATTCCCTTGCACAAGGAAGTAGACCTTGGTTCTGGTCCAGTTCCAGTTCTCGGAGTGGTCTTGGGCAAGTCACTCTCCCTGTTGGTATCTTTCATGATCCCGAAAATGGAGATGCCCAGGTTCCCTTCCGACTCTCACCGCTCCCTGGTGCTGGTCTTCCTCTGTTCCAGACGGACTGCCATGCTGACGTGAGCGGCACCATCTATGAGTACGGCGCCCTCACCATCAACGGGCAGGAGTACGTCCCCTTCAAGCAGTACGCTGGCAAATACATCCTCTTTGTCAACGTGGCCAGCTACTGAGGCCTGACAGGCCAGTACATTGGTAAGAGCCCAGCCCCGCTCCCCTGCTGTAGGGCTGTTTCTGCCAGTTGGGCACATTTTAATCACAGGAGCTTTTTTGGTGCAAGTGGGAAGGGGTGACCGTGATCATGAGATTCCAAGCCCTGTATCCCAATTCTATTGTCTTCAATATTTCCGTGAAGATGACTTTATAAGCCTGAGGTCTGATTGCCTTCAGATTATGTTCTAGAAGATTCCCAGTGACCCTTCATCCCTGGGCACCCCAACTGCCCTGAAAGCAGAGGGATGGAGGAGATTGGTTCTGTGCCTGGAGTGTTCTTCCAGTGGAGTAAGAAATGGTAGCTTTATCCGGCTGAGAATTTCCCATCTGCCCTCAGCCCCATCTGCTCTCGTGCTTCTGTTGGCCCCCATCTGGAAACCAGGCAGTTAGACGGAGGCCCCGAGTACGTGTGTCAGTGGCAATCCCAGGTGTTTCGCCCAGGTTTCGTGATCCTGGTATCCTCACTCCCCTCTGCCGAGCCAGGGCAGAGGAGATAGCCAGAGGGAACAGGCAGGCCAGAGGCATCTGATCGCACCCACAGGTAAATGTCGTGGGGCTGAGCACAGTCTGCTGGCGGGGGTGGGGAGAAGCAAGGGCAACCTGACCTTGCAGTCTCAGGCAAATTCCTGGAAGTGGAATGATGGTGGGCTGGATGGCCCAGTGGGCACTGGGTACTCTTGTCTAGAAGGCTTCTGTCCAGCCGTTGGAATAGAGCAGAGTGTGTTTGTGCAAGAGATGGGCTGGTTGCTGGCACTGAGGGAACTGGGGAGCTGGGCCAGGGCCTCCCTTCGATTCCCAAACTGCCGGGAAGTCCTCTGCCTTCTGCCCAGGGGTGTACGGCTCTTGCTCTAAGAAACTCAATCCTGAGAGTCCTGAAGGAGCCCTCAGCCTACTGGCCCAGTGGCAGTGGGCAGCTGACTGACTCCTGATTTGAGAAAGGGTACTGCTCTCTTTCCTCCCCAGACCTCCAGCCCAACCAGATTGGTCAGGAGAATGGGGCTTGTATCCCAGCATTGTCACACTCCCTGGGCAATCTTGGCCAAGGCCCTTCCCCCGTCCGCACCCTTCCTACCTGCTCACCCACTGTGAGATTTCAGCCCAGAGTGGGTGAGCAGGTAGAGTGGTGCGGACGAGGCAGGGGTCCTTGATAGTCTACCTTCATCTCTGCTCTCCTTCTCCCTGGCCCAGAACTGAATGCACTACAGGAAGAGCTTGAACCATTTGGCCTGGTCATTCTGGGCTTCCCCTGCAACCAATTCGGAAAACAGGAGCCAGGAGAGAACTCAGAAATCCTACCCAGCCTCAAGTGAGTGCTTGCTTGCTTGGTGTCCTGAGAAAGCTCCTCTGAGAAAGCACAACGCCCCTGTGCCCCAGCCGAGGCGCCAGGCCTCTCTTGCATTGGCCCCTTCTCACGATGGGTCCTTAGCCACCAAGAACTACGCTCCCCTTCCAGGAACCCCGTTCACTGGCATGAACGGAAGAGGGGTTGGACACAGGGACGACTGTGTGTGCATGCATGATGGGATGGCGGGGGGGGAGGGCGTGGGTGGGGAGAGTGCAGGCAGGGGACAGGGTTACTGAGAAGGTACCAAACCAGAAAAAGAAGCTTGCACACCCACACTATGCCTATGCCCATTCAATACTCATCAGCTCCCACTGCCTGGTGAGGAATAAAATCCAGATTCCCAGCGCCCCCTCCCTGTTCAGTCCCTTCCTGTCATCTCTGAGCCCTAGGCCCCATCTCCTTGGGACCCACATAAGAATATTCCTTGTAGGTATGTCCGACCGGGCGGGGGCTTCGTCCCCAATTTCCAACTCTTTGAGAAAGGCGACGTGAACGGGGAGAAAGAGCAGAAGTTCTACACGTTCCTGAAGGTGAGTGCACAGCCGCCGCTGTGCTCAGCCCAGCTGACCCTGGTTCTGGACAGAGCTGCAGTCACTCCTGGCTCCAGCCCATGCGGAGACAAGGCCCGTGCCTTGGGCCCCTGGGGGGATTTCCTGGCATCTCGCATTCCAACCATAAGGCTTGGCAGACTCTAGGATCTCAACAGCCCATTTTATATAGATAAGGCCCAACCGGGGCCCCAGAAGGGACAACCTGCTAGAGCCAAAGCCAGTCCTGGGATTCCATTTTCTTTTTATTAATTAATTAATTAATTAATATTTATTTATTTATTTATTTATTTGACAGAGAGAGACACAGCGAGAGAGGGAACACAAGCAGGGGGAGTGGGAGAGGGAGAAGCAGGCTTCCTGCGGAGCAGGGAGCCCAATGTGGGGCTCGATCCCAGGACACTGGGATCATGACCTGAGCTGAAGGCAGAGGCTTAACCGACTGAGCCACCCAGGCACCCTGGGAGCTGCTATTTTATATTATGACTGCTTTTTAAAATTTTGTTCACGGATCTGATAAATCTAGATCTCTAATTTTTTTTTTTAAAGATTTTATTTATTTCTTTGACAGAGAGAGAGACAGCTAGAGAGAGAACACAAGCAGGGGGAGTGGGAGAGGGAGAAGCAGGCTTTCCACCGAGCAGGGAGCCCAATGCGGGGCTCGATCCCAGGACCCTGGGATCATGACCCGAGCCGAAGGCAGACGCTTAACGACTGAGCCGCCCAGGCACCCCTGGGATTCCATTTTCAACTCAAAAACTGGTGCTCTTTGCTCAGTGCCAGGCTTCTCCTACCTCCACCCTGGAAGGCCTGGAGAGGGAGGGTGGGAAGGGCCCGGAGCAGGGTTGACGCTCTTCTCCCCGCTGCAGAACTCCTGCCCTCCCACCTCGGAGCTCCTGGGCTCACCGGGCCGCCTCTTCTGGGAGCCTATGAAGGTCCATGACATCCGCTGGAACTTTGAGAAGTTCCTGGTGGGGCCGGACGGTGTACCCATCATGCGCTGGTACCACCGGACCACGGTCAACACCGTCAAGATGGACATCCTGGCTTACATGCGGCGGCAGGCGGCTCTGGCAGTCAAGGGGCAGTAAATCAGACCTGCCCTCCCCCCACCCCCCCACCCCCGTGTCCACCGTGCGGGGGCTGGGGAGGGGCTCCATTCAGGAAGGAATCCATTTCTCCAACCACACCACACTCCCACCATAGACCCCTCGCTATTCCACAAGGCCCCCCACCTGACGCAAACATGTGCGTACGATTGTGTCTGTACTGCCGTGCACGTGGGTGTCTGCACGCATGCCCACAGGCGCGTGTGACCACGTGTGTGCGCGAGTGAACAGCCACCTGTGTCCACCTGCAGGAATATGGGCAATGCATACCATATGCGTACGCACAGCTGTCTGCTGCAGAGAGTGCGAGAAAATACCTCCCCTTTCTCTCCAATTCTGACGATAACCATTCACTTTCAGCTGAGCCCACGGTAAAACCAGCTCTCGATCCAACTGTTCTGTTCTGACCTACACCTCGACTTTGGGGCCAGCATCTCCCACTGCCTCCAAATATCACCACTGAAGGGCCCAGAAGTTTCTGGGTCTACCACACTGCCCAGTCTCCCTACTCTCCACCATGCAGCCCCTCTCTTCCTGAAGGGCCCTCCCAAGCCCCCTACCCCACCCCATAGTGCTCCCTGAGAGCAGCCAAGGCAGATGTGAGAGCAAGGGCCACGTTCCCCGGGTCAGGAATGGCATCTCCATGAAGGAGGGGCCCGAAGCCCTTATGGGCGGACCTCCCCTGAGCCTGTCTGAAGGGCCAGCCCTTAGTGCATTCAGGCTGAGGCCCTTGGGCAGGGATGCCACCCCTGCTTTTCTGGAGGATGTGCCCTCTCCCCTCACCCTGGTCCCTGGCATTAGACTCCCCCCACCCCCGTCTGCCCAGTAAAGGCCTTTCTGCAACAGCTGAGCCTACTGTGGTGCTTCCTCCATGGGGCCATCCTCGGTTGTGGGGGGGGGGGGCGGGGGGAGTTGGAGGAAGAAAAAAGAAATGGAGGGAATGCTTCGGGCCCCTGCTGTTTGGTTTCTACCTAGACCCACTCTGCTTCTCTAACTTGGCATTTGGAGTTTACAAAACCAGTTCCCATCCACGCTCACTCCCTCCCACAATTCTCCAGGCAGCCGGGGCTGAGACGAGGTAGTCCATGTGACAGGTGAGGAAACAGCCTCACTGAAGGGCCAGCCTTGCCCACTGCCCCCTGACGTGTGAGGGGCAGGACTGGAATTGAAACCCAGGTCCCCTGACTCTCGGCCCAGACTCCTTCCACTGGCCCTGGGTGCCTCACCTTTGGAGAGGCTCAGAGCAGAGCCCCGGGGCTATCTGCCCAGAGCCCTGGTGATGCTCTCAGGGGACTAGGGAGAACGGGACACAGAAAGCAGCACTCTCACTGACTGGGAGGGGAACACTAGCCAGGGCATAAAAGAATACAAATCATAGAACACTGATCTTCAACTTGGATTTATGTCCAAGATTCGTGCAAACAGCTGCCCAGGGACAGCCAGCCACCTTGATCTGGGCCTCTGGCACCCCAAGCCTCCAGCTTCACGGTGGGTCCCTCAGCACATGTGGCTGGCGGGGCCTTCATCCCAGGCTGCCATGGCGCTGGCAAGGCTGCCGTGGGTGGAAGTGGTCCTGCAACAGGACGCCTGTCATTCTCTCCTGCTTCTGGGAGCAAACCCGCTCTTCCCGCAGCTCCTCAGAGGGGAAGGCTTGGGCACGGGGCGGGTCCGGCTACCATAGAGCTTGAAGCAAAAATTGAACACACACGTGAATGGGACATGTTCCACCGAGGGGCTGGAACCACTTCCAGGGAAGTTTCGAAAGGAAGGGGTCTCCACTGCACCCCACTCTTGAGACTGAGGTTCCCCAGTGATTCCACAAAGCATGGCAGGTCAAAGTCGGATGAAGCCTCTCGCCACTTGGCTGCAAGGTAGTGAGTTTCTCCTGGTCACCCCAAAGGAGGGGCCAAATGGAAGCCTTCCGGGTGGAGCCTCTCCAGTCCGGAAACAGTTTAGTTCGGGCTGGGGCACAACCCAGTGGCCCATCAGCCTCCCGTCCAACCAAGGCTCTGGCCACACAGAGAACATGGCCTCTAGTTTTTCAGCAATCAGATCAGGTGGCTCTGTAAGACGAAGGTGGAGCCAAGTGACATTATCTGGTCTCACTGAGGCCCCTCACGGTCATTTTTCGTAGACTCTAAATAAAGAAAAACATTGAGGACTTTAAAAATGATGGGGTACAGGAGGTTTCAAAGGCCTAGAGAAACCAGCAAGTAACAATGGAAATCACAGAGTTGAGTGCTGCCGAGCACCAGGCCCTGGGCTAGGACCTTAGGTACATCTGTCATTCAATCCTTGCCCTGCCCTTTGAAGCAGGCAGATTATTTTCCCTTTATGGAGGAGGGAATAAGGACACAGAGAGATTTTTAAGAATTTGCCTAAAGTTCCAGATCTAGGAAGCGTTTGGGCTTAGCCCATCTGGCTCCAGATCCCAGAGGTGGAGCAGTTCTCAGGGTGGAGAGAGCCCTGCCCATTCGCCCCTCATCCCAGCAACATCCCAGGGGCTCCAACACAACCTCTAGGGCTCTGCCAGGAGCCATGAGAAAACAGCTGAGCAGTCCGATGCCTCCTCCCACCCCCAGTGCCTCCACGTCCTCCTGCAGCCCCTGCTTGCATCCCTTCTGTGAGGGGCCCTCTCCCTCCCGGCAGAGCCACAACCCGTGGAAAACATCTGTTTGTGCTGAGAAGGACTCGGCTCCCCTGCTCCCCTCCAGGAGGCAAGGGAGTGCCTTCGGCCCCGCAGAGCCCCGCAGAAAGCAAAGGCAGTCACTGGGGCCCCGGAGTCCTCCTGTGACCTGTGAACCAACCTCCGGTCCTCAGCTGCTGCTGGCCAGCACCATGACCGGATGGAGCTTTTCAAAATGCATATCTGATGTGTCACGCCACTCTGCTTTAAACATGTCCAAGGGGAGCACATCGTCGCTAGGATAAAGACCAGCCCCCCTGTCCATCATCTGCAGGTCCCTGTTCAGCCTGGACTCACCTACCTTCCTGACCTTGCCTCGCCCAGCTCTCCTTCCCCACCTTGTCCTCAGCTTCTCCAGTCTTCTCTGGCCTTCTCTCGAGCCTCCAGTTGGCTTCCCTTCTCCCCTCCCTCCCACCAGGGCCTTTGTATTTGTCATTTCTCTGCAAGAACATCCTCCATTGTCCCCCCTTCACCTGGTTAATGCCATGCACTCTGAGGGTCCCGACTCCAACATCACTGCCCCCCGGCCCAGGTCAGGCCACCCTGCTATCTGCTCTCATAGAAACCTGCTCTCCTTCCTTCACGGCACCTAAGTGCAATCAAAGGCCCGTCTGTGTGACTTTGTGTGTGCATTTTACTCATTTCTTCCTCCCTCACTAGGCAGTAAGCTCCGCAAGGGCAGGAACCATTATCTGTTTGTACTCACGTGGCTTCCCTGGCACCCAGCAGAGCACCTAGCATTTGGACACCACACTCAGATAAATGAATGAATGACTTCAACCGCCTCCCCCCGCAGTCACCTCCCCATCCTCTCAACACTGTTTTGGAATGTGAGGTCTCTCTTCCACCAAGAGCAGAAGGTGGTGATATCATCCCCAGACTGGGGCGTTCCTGGCAGGTAAGACATTATCTCCCCAAGGGGAAGACAAGACCCAGGACTAGACCGCGCTCACCTGGTTCCACAGGCCTGGCTGTGGGCGAGTCCATCACTTGGGAGCTCTGATTGCGCATGCCTCCAAAGGGCGGCCGCCAGGTGTATTCTGGCTGCAACGAAAGTGGTGCTTAGTAGTCAATAATCACACTCAAAAGTTACAGTAGTGGCCACCACGCCAGCACGGCACTGAGCACGTGCTCATCCAGTACAACTGAATCCTTACGACAACCCAGGGAGCCATTCCCATTTTACAGGTAAGGAAACTGAGGCTCAGAGGGGTTAAGAAACTTGCTGAAGGTCATCGAGCTAAGAAGGTGGCCAACCTTCGGTTCTAGGTCTCTATAACCCCAGAGCCCTTCTCCTAAGCCCTGCATTCCACTCCAGTGTAGATTGCCAAGAGGATGTGTGTAAGGACTGGGCAGAGCAGAAGAAGCTGGAAGAGGCCAGGCAGGAGGCACTGCCACTGTCCAGGTGGGAGTGGGGACACCAAAGCAGAAGGAGAGGAAGGGACAGGTGGCAGGAGCTCTTTGCAAATAAAAGGAAAGAAAGAAGAGAGGGGAGGGGACAGGAATGCAAGGAAACTGGAAAAGGGGAAAAGAGAAGGAAAGCAAAGGAGGGAATGCATGGTGAGGGCCTGGTACCCGGTTACAAGTGCAAGTTCTAAGAAAAAGTCAAACCCACACTCTGATCCCTGTGGCCTGCTTGGTTGGAGGGAGCCCTCCTTCCTGCCCTCCCTCTGAGCCTTTCCCGTCCTACACCAGAGACCCTGAGCGGCTTTGGGCTGGACGGTCCTGCCTGGCTCTGGACATCTGCCTGCACACCACAGTGCTGTTGAGCCAAGAGCCAAGGATGCAGTCTCAGACCCCCTCACTTGGCCTCGCCCTCCGCAAAGTGCGTGGGCTGGCCGCTCCGTGTGTTCTGGACTGAAGGGGGGACATAGACTCACCAGATGGAAGAGGCGTGAGTTTGGGAGCGGGGGTGGGTGCTCCATGGCCAGGGGGGGGGGGGGGTAGCGGATCTGGGACCAGTCCTCAAAGCCGTGGTGTGGCACCAGGGCTGGCACGGCCGTGTAGGCATACGGGTAGGCCCCGCACACGTGCTCTGGGGGGGGCTCCATGTGGTAGCGCTCGGCCGAGGCCTGCAAGAGATGTTGACATCGGGCTCTGGCCTGTGACAGGCCATCCCCAGTGACACCCGTCTCCTCTCCCTTTCTCTACTTGGTATCTTAGTTCTCTGAAGGCTGGTCGATGGGCACAGAATATCCACCGATGACAGCTCATGTGTCCCGAGCACCTACTCTGTACCAAGCACTGTCGAAGTGCTCGACCTGCATTACCTCCGTGATTAGCTGGACAGCTGAGCAGACACTGCCTCTCCCCTCAGACTGTAGCTCCCTGAATAAGGTAAGATAAGGTGAGTGCTGCTTCCTCCCTCAAACCTCCTCACCTTTGCTTTCCTCTTCTGCTGTTTGAGGGCTTCTTTTGTCTTCTCCTCATCTTTGAACGCTTTTAGCTGAGAGGAGGAGGGAGGGAGAGAAGACTGTTGGCTCGGGTGCTTCCTGGCCAGGCCTGGACCCAGGCCGGACTGACGCACGGATGCACAGGGCCGGCACTCTCGGCGGCCCGCCTGCCCCAGCCCGGGGAGGGAAGGCCCCCATGGGGCAGAGCACAGCCCAGGCTGGTGGCTGCAGGTGAGGCCTGCTCACCATGGGGGGTCTGAACACAGGTCAGGAGGGCTCACACGAGCCTCCTATTGCTCTGCATCCCTATTAACACCCTTTAGTTCCACTCAGTGAGAGTGGGGGGCTCTGACTGTGGGGGTGGGAGTCAGAGGTCAGAGAGGGGAAGGGACTTGCAGAGGTACGCAGAAATCTGGTAGCAGAGCTGGAAGAACCAGTGCGTGTCCCGACTTCCAGTCTCACCAGGGACCCTCCGATCCACACCCCTACCCTGTGAGGACAGGCTGGTTGCCCCTTCCTTGGCCTAGCTGCTCTCACCTGGGCATTGGACAGGGTGACCTGGGCCTGCAGTTTCTCCACCTGCTTCTTCAGCTCTTCCTTCTCCTCATTCATGCGTTCTCGATCACTGCGCTCCCTCTGGAAGTCCTCCTCAAAGATCTTCACCTGGAGGGGAACAGAGAGAAGGGGAGGGGAGGGGAGGGGAAGTTGAGGGAGGAGGGGCTCAGGCCGCTCTGGCCCCCTGCTGGTTTCACCCCATCCTCACAGACATTGTGAAGAGGGGAACGGGTGTACCTCTGGCTCCCCACGCCCACCTGCAAACAGGGTAGATCTGGGTCCCTCTATTTTATATTCTGGGCTTCAACATAGGGCTTTATTTAAACAAGGTATCTATGGCTTAAAAAAAAAAAGGGGGTCACAAGCCCCCAACCAGTCCAACCCTTTCATTCTGTTAAGGCCCCCACGAGAGGTGAAGCCACAGGCCCAGAGTGTGGGTGCAAGACTGGAGCTTGTCTCCTGGCTCCCAGAGGACCTACAGAACTCTCCCAAGGCTTCGAGGGTGCCTCGCGGCTCCCTGCTTCTGAGCCTGCACTTTCATACCCCACTGCAGACCAGTGAGACACTGGCCGGGTTAGAGATGGTTTATGAAGCTCCAGAGCATGACATCAAATAGAAACACATGGGCGAGCCCTAGCCTTTCCAGTTTCCTTTCAGTCCTTCTGTGCTCCTCAAGGAGAAAGTCTCCATTTATGCTCTCATGTCTTTAACATCTTTCCAGTACTTATTAATTTCCCTTCCCTTCCCTCGAAGAGGACTCAAGTTCAGAGTCTTCATCAGGCAAGAGTATCCAGTTAGAGTTTAATAATACTGTTTTTCTTTTACTGTATTTATTGCTTACAGTTACTTTCCATTTGTGGCAAATTATAAACAGTGTTTTCCATTTATAGTAGTGATATAAAGTTCCTTTTTAAATACATTTATTGAAAGTAACTAATTTAAAATTTATTTTTTTATTATTTTTTAAAAGATTTTTATTTATTTATTTGACAAAGAGAGAAAGAGCACAAGCAGGGGAAATGGTAGAGGAAGAGGGAGAAGCAGGCTCCCCGCTGAGCAAGAACCCGACACAGGGCTCGATCCCAGGACCCCGGGACCATGACCTGAGCCGAAGGCAGATGCTCAACCTCCTGAGCCACCCAGGTGCCCCTAAAATTTTTTTTTTAAATATTAGGTAAATAATAGCACAACTGGGGTATAGAGATGGTTAACTCAAAAAGGTGGCAGAGGAATGACCTAGTTAGGGACACAGTGCTAGAAAGGATAAACCTATAACCAGACAGGGGTCCAGGCCAGCAGCCAGAATGTGGACTACTAATTAGAGCTTCCACATGATGCCAAGCCCATTGTGGGTCCTCAGGAATGCTCCAGCTCCCCACTCAGCACCTCCTACCTCTCGCGCTCACCTGCTGTTTCAGCAATTCGTTCTGTGTGACCAGCTCCTGTTTCCTTAGGAGGCCACCAGCTCCTTCTGGGCCGCCAAATGCTGCTGGTGGAGAGGAGGGGGAGGCCTGGATGCTCAGTGCTTCCTCCAGGGCCTGGGATTGGGAAGAAGGGAGACAGGCCCATTAGCAGAAGCCCTGGAAGTCTGGCCCCACTGGAGAGGTCATCTTCAGTGACCGCCTTCCTGACATGAGTGACAATAATAACTGCCACCACCAGGACAATTTAATAAGTGCTACCGTATTTATTTACACTATACACACATCATTTCATTGGATTCTCTCCACGGTCCTATGAAGAAAGACTATGATCGTCAACCCCATTTGACAGATGTGAAAACTGAGGTTCAGAAATCCATGACATGTCCAAAGTCACACAGCTTATAAGCAGACTAACTGGGGGGGTCCTCACATAGAAGGGAGAATCTCCCCTTCTCCGAGCAGGTGAAGCTCAATTCCTAGCACCCAGACCTAGAGAGAATATTAAGCCCTTCGGGGAAGCTTCCATGTCCTCAACCACTGCCTTGCCCTCTGATTCTTGAGCTTTCCAAACCTATGGTTACCAAGCCAACCTTTCTGTCCCCAGCTCTTCTCTAGTTAGATTACACTGGAATTTAATTTTGACTTATTTAGTATTTTGCCTATCTAAGCCTGAAAATGGGCTGAAACATCACCAAACAACATTTTGAAAACAGAAAATAAAAGCACCCTTCTTCTACCATGCTCACAAAATCCTTTCCTTTATGGAAGCAGTGTGCTCAGAACTTAAAAGGTCTCTATTAACGGGTTTTCCCTTCAGCTCGGTGAATGCGGTATTCGAGAACTCTGGAACACTGCTCAGCACCCACCACGCTCATCGCCACCTGGACTTTAGCCCCCGGCGCAGCGGGGCTTCTGCTTGCCACACATTAGCAGTGCCCACAGCGCCTCCCTAGACAGTGGGGGGACAAAGAAAACCTCCCCCAACTTGGACTTGGGCCCCCGCTTAGTCTCTCTGACTCTCCCAGAAACCCATGGAAACTGCTGAGCTGGGAGTAAGCCCTGGACACTGCAAGGGGAAGTCATGGCTCTACTTTATCCTCCTGCTCCATGTGCCTATTTTTTAGATGAGAAGACTGAGGTCCAGGGACGGGGAGAGACTTGCCTGAGGTCACAAGCAAAGCAGTCACCCACACGTGTGTCTCTCTCTGTCCCCCGCAATGCCAGGGAAACCCGGAGGGCAGTGATCCAACCTGAGTGACCTCTAGGATCTGGCACCATGTGCAATATCGTGCCCGGATTTAGGCCTCCAAGTCCCCCAGCTCGGGACAGGTCATTCTTTTTCTGAGAACAGGTCCCAAGGTTCCCCAGACTCGGCAAAATCAATGCTTATCAAACCCCAAAACCAAATAGAAAGGGTTCCCCTAGCAGGGCTGGGGCCCAGTGAATATGCCAAACTCATGACAGAGCCTACTGTGGGCAAGGTCAGGAGGTGGGGGGAAGGCAGACAGACAGGAAAGGAGGCAAAGATGAACCACGGACAACTCCTCTGGGCTTGCAGAGAACGTTTCCTTTCAAAGCTTCCTCTTGTTAGTTCGCTCCTTTAACCCCTGGGCTGGAAGGTAGGCAGGGCTGGAAGGTGTCCAACCAGGGCTCAAATGACAAAACTGAGGCCCGGAGAGGCTGGAGTGGGTAAGCTGGGACTAGAACCAGCCCCCAGAGCCGGCCTCACCCCTACCCACTCGCCTTGGCTCAAAACAGCAGGCCTCTGCTTTAAAATCCAGCCTCCGGGGGGCGCCTGGGTGGCTCAGTTGGTTAAGCGACTGCCTTCGGCTCAGGTCATGATCCTGGAGTCCCTGGATCGAGTCCCGCATCGGGCTCCCTGCTCGGCAGGGAGTCTGCTTCTCCCTCTGGCCCTCCCCCCTCTCATGTGCTCTCTGTCTCATTCTCTCTGTCAAATAAATAAATAAAATCTTTTAAAAAAAAAATAAATAAATAAAATAAAATAAAATAAAATAAAATCCAGCCTCCGGGCGCCTGGGTGGCTCAGTCGTTAAGCGTCTGCCTTCGGCTCAGGTCATGATCCCAGGATCCTGGGATCGAGTCCCACATCGGGCTCCCTGCTCGGCGGGAAGCCTGCTTCTCCCTCTCCCATTCCCCCTGCTTGTGTTCCTGCTCTCGCTATCTCTCTCTCTGTCAAATAAATAAATAAAAATCTTAAAAAAAATAAAATAAATAAAATAAAATAAAATAAAATAAAATCCAGCCTTCACCCGGATGCCCCATCTCCCTGGGTCCCGATTCTCAAGGGCAGGAACCCTCGGGCCTCTGCTCATCCACTCCCTTCAGCAGGTGTTTCCTGAGCATGCGCTTGGTGCCAGGCACTGTGCCAGGCGCTGGGGGCACACAGGCTGGTGAAGAGGAGCAGCTCCCCCCAACCCCCCGAGGGGAAGACAGATCATCAAACAGGCCATCAAAGGAGATGCAAGGCGCCCACCTTGTTGAGCCTCTGGATCTCCTTTTCCTGGTATTCCCGCTGCCGGGTGAGCGGGCTCAGCTGATCCTGCAGGTACTTGACCTTCTGGCGCAGCTCCTTGGCCTCTGCTGTCAGCTGCTCCTTGTCGGTCTGCAGGGAACACAGGGCTGGTCAGCAGGGAGCCCCTCCAGGAGGCATGAACGCACCACACCACCTGCCCCAGCCCCCCCGTCAGCCAGGCCTCCTCTCTGCCTCTCCCTCAGCAGTCCCCAGTGCTCACGTGAAGACACCATGCAGGGCATCAGAGCCGTAATGCCCATACCGTCCTGTCCTCAAGGAAAAGGCAGCTCAGTTCATTGAAAGACTCTGGGTTCTGATACCAGCAACTCTGCCAAGAAGCTGAGACCTTGGCCACTGCCACAGTACTCTCTGGTCTATGTTCCCCTCTCTGCCATGGGTCGGGGTCTCTTAACAGGAGTCACGGATGGGTGTCAGGAGGTCTGTGAGCCCCAAAACGGGAGGCAAAATTTTGCCTGTGCAATTTTCTAAGGAGAAGAGCCATAGTTTCCACGAGATTTGCACGGGGTCTTCTGTGATGCACAGAAGTGATCAACCACTGAGAACACTGAAAGGACCTTTTAGCTCTTACAGCCTCTAAGCCTAGGAGAGAAGACACTTAAATAAATGCAGCATAAAAGGTAGAGAGTGTTCCTCCGCAGAGGAACAAAGTACTGCGAGGTGAAAAGAAAGAGCGCCACAGCTAAGAAACCAGGGAGGGCGTCCAGATGGAAGCCCCGCTCCCACACCCACTATGGAACAGGCAGGGATCCTTCACTGCAGAGGGCCACAGCTGGACTGGCCTTTAAGAGAGCATCAAACCCTAATCCCTGATGTGATGGCAAATGAATGTCCAGAGAGGAGACGTGACTTACCTAAGGCTACACAGTGAGCTGGGGCTAGAAGCCAGGTCTCCTAATTCTGGTGCTCTCTCTCCCCTTGCAAGTCAAAGGAAGTGTTTCAAATAGGGGAGGTCAGCCAAAGATTGGGGAGAGCAGCCTTGGGAAGACCTTGTGGGAGGTGTTCTGGACTCCCACTTGAGAGGCTCCAGGATTAGCATGGCCTCTTATCACCATGTGTCCTTAACACAGGGCCACCTTCCCCCCAGCTAACAGGGAGGACGGTCCCATCCTGGGGACTTATCTCACCCACGGATGCAAGCTGGGGGAAGGGACAAAAGAGCCAGGGGTCCGGTGGACAGTCGCGGATGTGACTGCACTCGGAGAAAAGAGAGGCAGGGTCCTCCCTAACTAACACACACGTTCAAGGCAAGGGGTGGTCACTGAGGCAGGCTGACCCCTCGGATAAAGCCCCTGGGTGTCACATGCTGACAGAGGGAACTCTGAAATGCAATCCGTGTTGAAAATGGCCATTTTTAAGCTAGGCCAAAGCAGCCTGTGCCCAGTTCCCACGAAGGGGAAGACACTATGACATAAATACAATCTTCCAAGAGTCTGGGGGCCCTGAGGCCTTTCCTTGTTAAGCTGGCCCAGGATCCTGGAGGCCTTGGCTGCTATTGGTCACACACTGATGGATCAGATGCGATTTCTTCAGGACACCTGCTCCTGGCCCCCCTCAGACTGACCTGGTTCCCCTTTACGCCCTCCCCCCGCTCCCTGGAACTTCTCCTGTGATACTTGAACACACCTGTTCATATTTGTTTCTGCAATGACTTGTTTCCCACCCACTGATCTGCTCCCCACTGAGTCTCTGCGCCCAGCACGGCACCAAGTGCACGCTCTGTTGAACAGCGGCTGGACGAGTGAAGAAAGGGAGCTCTGTCTAATATTTGAGCCCCCCCACCCCCCCAAACAGCCATCACTACTCTAAACACTCAGCAGCAGCCCACTCCTATCAAGCACCCGGGCAGCCTGCATGTGTCCTTTATACTCTGTGCTTCCCTGTACGGTCCCCTGGTCCGCACCATTTTAAGTGAACAAACAGCTCTTCTGCATGCAAACACGAAAATATGGAAAGCGAGAGCTGATCCAATCTCTCAATGTTCAGATGGGAAACTGAGGTACAGGGAAGGAAAGTGCTTTCGCCTGTGGCCACACAGCCCTTAGCGCTTGAGCCAGAGCTGGAGCCCCCAGGCCTCCTGAGCAGAGCCAGCAGGGACCAGCAGTCAACTTGCCTCCTCCATTTCGATCTTGGACTTGGCCAGAAGGAGCTTCCGGTCAAAGTCACGCTGCTTCTGCTCCCGCTCAGCCTCCAGGTCAGTCACCTGCTTCTGTAGGTCAGCCAGCTTCTGGCGAAGCTCAGTGATCTGGGTTCAAAGGCAGAGAGCGGGAGTGCGTGAGGGAAGGGGTGAACCTCCAAGGTTCCAAGCTCCTGAGAAGGAAGCAGCAGGCCAGAGACGGGGGAGGCCCCGAGAGCACAGCTGGGAACCTGGGGCTCAGCCTCGAGTCCCCATCACCCCACACTACCTTCTGCTCGTACTGCTGCTTCATAGACCGGAAATGCTGGTCCCACTGCTTGTTCACTTCGAGCAGCTGTGGGGAGAGACGGGTTAGCAGGAGATAAGCCGCGAAGAGACAAAGAGGGACAAGTCCACACAGACCAGCTGCCCACGGTGCGCGCGGCGTGTGTGGCGGAACGGTGGCCACGGACGCTTTGCCTGAAACCCTCCCTCCTTGAAGACTCGGTGATCCCCAAGGAGGAAACTTCATCAAGTGCTCTATTTTATCCTCGCCAGAGAAGCAAGGCTAACACCAAAGGAACAGCATGTAATTTTGGCGTACAGTTACACAACACATGTGCGACCTGGGATTGCGTATAAAAGCTTCCTTTGTCTCTGAAAATGAAACCTGAAGAAGCACTTGCACAAGTGTGTGTAAGTACACGCGTACCAGGCTGGCCGTCTCAGCAACGTCTGTGTGCCTGCAAAATCTAGAGGACTACCGACACGTAGGAGGGGGGTTAAGAAAATCATACTACAGACTGAAAATGAGGTGCTGTGCAGTTATTAAGAAAATCAGGCCCCCGATACACTGCTGCATTTCTAAGATGACCCCAATTATTTGCCAGACGTGACAGAACACTTCCTCAGGGAAGAAAAACAATCCTATACCATTAACTACATAAAACAATGGGAAAAGCTATCCCCATTTCAGACATGTTAACATATGATAAAGAGTACTCAGAAGTGAAGAAATATAGTGTATGCTTGATACATAAATAACTACCCTTAAAGATATAGCTAATTTGGGAGGAGAAAAGAAAAACAGTAATCTGCAGTCATGCAGTATCAAGGATATAAATTTTTCTGCTTATTTTAAAAAACAGATTATAGGGCGCCTGGGTGGCTCAGTCATTAAGCGTCTGCCTTCGGCTCAGGTCGTGATCCCAGGGTCCTGGCATCGAGCCCCGCATCGGGCTCCCTGCTCGGCGGGAAGCCTGCTTCTCCCTCTCCCACTCCCCCTGCTTGTGCTCCTGCTCCCACTGTGTCTCTCTCTCTGTCAAATAAATAAATAAAATCTTAAAAAAAAAAACCGATTATACATTAGTAAGTACATAATAAAACTTAGGACTGTTGCCAACTTGTGGGCATCCCTAGGTGGTGAGGTTCTCAGTATTTTTCTAATGAGCATTATGTTACTTCTGTCATCATAACAAAGACCTCACAGCAATACAAAAAGAAAACTAGAACTGATATGCACACATAAGCAAAGACTGATGGAGGCCTGACCTGCACATGTGCTGGAGGCCCAGGGAGGGCAGCAAGGCCCAGGAATCCGTAGGAGAAGCTGAGCTGTGAGGGGAGGAGTGGCTAAGACAACAGACAGGATCGGGCTTCCACCTCCAGTCTGGAAATACTGGCCCGGGATGGGAGATGGAGGAGGCACATGGGCACAGCCTCAATTCAGGAGACTTCCAGCTGGTGAGAAGCAGTGCTACTAGAAGGCGTCGGATCCTCTCCTTCTGTGACAGTCCCTCCCCCCCCCGCCCCGACCCAGCTTCCCCAGTGACACAGGAGCCCCAGGCTCCCCATCCCTGATGCTGCCACCTGCCTACCTCATCACAGCCTCCTTCCACCATCCAGGGTGTACCACGGGAGCCTTCCTAAATTGTTCCCCCTGCCAACAATTTTAGGCCAGGCCCCAAACGCCACCTCTTCCGAGTGACCCTTGTAGGCAGGGGAACTGATTAAGAAACAAGAGCCCAGGACAAGGCAGCAGGTCTCTCCCACGGGCAGATGGTTCCGTGGTCACCATGGCAACTAACCACGGTGACCTGGGATGAGACAGGGGGCCAGGAGGGCCTTTGTCCTGCCAGGCCCAGGAGGGAAGGAGGGTCCTCCCTGACCACCACCACCACCCCCTCCAGCCACCTACCTCAGCGCGTTGTTGTTCCAGCATCTTCACCTTCTTCTCAGCCGCACCCAAGGCCCCCACCTCTGGGGTCTTCCCTGCTGCCACACAGGCCTGGGAAGCACCAGAGAACGGCCCTCAGCAAAGCCTCAAAGAACAGTTCTGTCGCCCACTCGGTGCTCCTTGAAGGCCTACACCCAGGGACCCAGCCCTTGGTCTCCCACTTCTCTAATCTGCCCACCGGCCAGGACACCACTACACATCCCAGCCATGACTAAGCCTGCTCTGGAAAGTCTACCAGATCATCACTCCTCCTCCCCTGCCCTCCTGCCCTCTGCTCGCTCCCCTTCCCATGGCCGCCTCTTGCCCTGCTCAGACTCTATCTCTAAGGTACTGCCACCATCCCCCACCCAACATCAACCAAAAATCCTCTGACCTAGAAGGCAAGAGTTACAGATTTTTTTTTAACATTTTCTAAAATGTTTACTTATAAAGCTTTTTAGAAAGATATGGAATAAAGACGTGTATGTGTGATCAGTACATGTATGTGTGTTTCCTAGCTCCGTCCTTTGCGAGAGCCTAACATGGTGACACTCCAGCGGCAGTAGGCACACCTAGTGCCCAGATCTTGGTTTCTAAGTGCTGCTCTCCAACAACAAGACATAGGGTTCCTTAGAGAAGTGGTTGATTCCGGGGGCAGGGAAAACATAAGCAAGAGTTTGGAGTATCTTGTACCAGAAAATAAGAAAGTGCCTGGACGCCTGGGTGGCTCAGTCAGTTAGGCACACAACTCTTGATTTCGGCTCAAGGCATAATCTCGGGGTTGTGAGATCGAGCCCCACGTCGGGCTCTGCACTGGGGGTGAAGCTTGCTTGAGATTCTTTCCCTCTGCCCCTCCGCCACCTCTCTAAAATAAATAAATCAATCTTATTAAAAAAAAAAGGAAGTGCTCAATAATAATATGATGAAGAAGAAGAAAGGCATGTCTTGTGGGTACAGGAGACAACGTGAAAGAGCGTCCCATGGCCAAAGCTGGAACAATCTGAACAAAAATATAAATCATGGTCGTATTGGATTATAACCCAAAGAATAAAATAAATATCCTCGAGTCCATAACTGGTGGAAAGGAATAGCTGAATAAATAAATAAGTGGGGGAGAAGGGATGACTCTCCCCTACAGAAGAATTCCAATTACTGAATATAGAAGGAGCGAGGGAAATTCAAAATCTACGACGGTAATGATGATCTCTGCGGGTGAGATCCACCATGGATACTAAAATTAGTGAGAAGTATAAGGAGAAACAGGATATTTGCACAGACTTAAAGTTCCTCCTCAAAAATAAGTACTTATTAACTACAAGGGGAAAACCGTTCCTTTAGTATGGAGACACTGACACACACCCCCTCAGCCATGCAATCAGGTGGACAGTGATAAGACACACTGACGTCACGTGCCCTTGCCAGGACGCACGGGGAAGTGCACAGCGTCACTCCTGTGGTGTTCTCGTCCAAGTGCCCACCCTTCATCTAATCACAGTTAAGCCCACATTGAGGGACACGCTACAAAATCACTGGCCTGTAGAACTCCCAAGTGTCAAGCTCGTGAAAGACAAGGCGTGGCTGGGGACGGTCACAGACTGGAGGAAGCTAAGGAAATGTGGAGTCCCGGACTGGCGGCGCCCACACGGAAAGTGCAGGAGGAGGACGCGAGTGAGAAACTGGTGAAATCTGAACAAAGTTTATAGTTTAGTTAATAGTACTGTTTATTTTCTAGTTTCGATCATTGAACCACAGTTATGTAACTTGTCAAGGGGGTATGGGAATTCTCTGGACTACTTCTGCAACTCTTCTGTAAATCTAAAGTTATTTCAAAATAAAGTTTAGAAAAAAATTTTTTTGAACTAGGAAATGCTGGGGCGAAAGGGCAGAACAAGCTCAGGAGGCCAGCAGTGGAGTGCTGGTTCTCGCTCCGAGTCCAGCATGAGCCCAAGACCCACACACCTTCGGCCTTGGTACCAGGAGGTCAAACAAGATGGGCTCCAAAGGCCCCAAACTCTGATATTCTGTGGGCTTGTCAGCATCTGTCCTGGGGTCACTGCCCACATTCTCTCTATCCCCTGCCTTCCTGCCCCCTCTGCACTCCCCCAGTGCTGGGGTGGGAGTGGAGGGTGGGGCGGGCCATGAGGGCAGAACTCGTGAGGCTCCAGTGCCCCCTGCAGGCTAAGGTCTGTCAGCACACCACAGAACCAGGGAGGAAGGGGAGCGGGCTGGGGAAGCCCTCCAGGGACCCTCGCCTTTATGGAAGGCAAGAGATGGGCCTGCCCCTAGAAGCCTGCTGCCTCCTTACAGGGCAAGGAGGAAGAGGGGATGGGGGCTCCTGGGGGTACACCCTTAACCTCCACAAAGAAGAGAAGAGTCCGCCCACCCGGCTGCTAGCACCAAAGCGGCCATTAAAAGCAACAGCTAACGTTCATGGGTTACCACGCGTCCAGCGCTAAACCTACTTCACGGGTATCACGTCACTGAGCCCTCCCACCATCCTTTGAGGCCAGTGTTACCGCTTCCATTTTACAGAAGAAGAAACTGAAGCCACACGGTTGGTTTACGTAACTCATCCAAGGTGGCCGTGCTGGCCAGAGGTGGAGCCAGCATTCAAGCCGTGTGTGGCTCCAGGGGGCCAGCTCCGCCACCGCCGAAACACATGCCCCCCGCGGGCCCTGCCTCCCCGGCAGGCTGCTAAGATGAGCTGGACCTCCGGGGAGTTGAGCGGCATGAGCGGACACCGAAGCGCTCGGGAAAGTGAAGAGGCCTGCCCACTGAATCCCATACCCATGGTGGCTCAGGGAACCCACGGGAGCCCGGGGGCTCCACCAGGCACTTCCACAAGAGGACGGCCAAGGCAGGCTCTGCCCTGAGGGGTAAATGGAGGAAGGGAGGGGCTTCACGGGCTGGAGTGCAGACAGTCATTTAACAGCATGGGTCTCTGCCGCACTGCTGGTGGCCTGCTGGCAGGTGATGCAGGGATCTTGATGACAGGAAGTCACGTGACCTCTCCACACCTCCTGCCACGGCTGTGTCATGGAGTAATTGTCCCGGCCCTGCCTAGCATACGTGCAGAGCGGAGATCCAAATAGGATGACAGATTTGCAAGTCCCAGGTACGTTCCACATTGCCACATAGTAGCGAGGAATTAAGTTATTACGGTAATTGTTGCTATTACATAGGTGTGGGGTTTGTTAAAGATGTTGAGTCCTGCTGTGCAGCCATTAAACCCCATTAAAAGGGGAAAACGTGTCAGGAAAAAGCTGGGACTCAGCTCTGCAGGAAGGGGAAAGGCACAGACCGGGCAAGGGAGGAGAGCCAGCTCGTGCCAGCTCGTGCGTGGGAACTGGATGTGAGCCACAGCTGGGAGCGGCCGTGGGAAGGGGTGCCCGGCCATGGCAATGTCAGCTAACCCCTACTTCTCTCCAGGTCAGAGGCCCCAGGACGCAATCCCAGGAGCTTACCAGAGTCCCCTGAGGGGCTTTCTCCACCCAACACCCTAATTCTGCCAGGAATATCTGAGATGTTAAACTGACTTTTGAGACCCACCCAACAGAGATCTTCACAGACGGGAACACGTTTAGGGAATGTGCCCAGACCGAGCGAAGGACTCGACACCACTTTCTATGAGCAGTGGCCAAAGGAACTGGAGCTACTCAGCCTGGAGAAGAGAAGGCCTGTGGGGGCCACCGAGCCATGGTCATGGCCAGCAGCCTGAGCATGTATGCCAGGGGATGGGATGCGGAATGAGGGCTGAGGAGTAGAAGCTCCAGGGGCGCGGGCTGTCAGGCTAAGCTAAGGAGAGACACCGTCTATCGAAAACCTTGTAAGAGGGATGCTGGCTGCAGCAGGAGATGGTGGGCTCACTGCCATGGGAGGCAGCAGCAGAGGCCCGGCCCTGGTGATCGAGGATGCCGTGGAAGGAGTTTCTGGGCACGTACCTGCTGCTGTCCGGCCACTCCCTTCTTGCCTGTGTCTTCTGTCTTTGGTGAGCCTGGCTGCCCACAGGCATTCTCTTTGCCACAGCTCATCAACAACTTCTTGAGCTCCATGTTTTCCTCCCTGTGTCAGAGGCAAACAGAGAGGTCACATTGCTGGCCCTGCGTTAAGGAGGCTGGGGTCCTCGGACCTACTACTCATCTGAAGCGTAGCTGCATCCTGGAGAAGAAGCAGGACCCTGAAACCTGCCCTTGGGGAGAACAAAAGAAGGCATCCCTAGGCCCCTTTGCTGGCAATCTGGGCTTCTCTAGAAGTCTCTGGTCATCAACAGCAGGGTTTCCCAATTGTGTGAGGTCTGCATACATGAGATCTCCAGGATGCACCCAAACCTGCATTAAACGACCCTGATCATGCTCCAGGGAGAAAGGTACACCCTTTCCAGTCAGCTTCAAACTTCCTGTGTGGAGCAGGGAACAGTCTTAGCTGAGGCTAACAGGTCTGGAGCTCTCCTCCAGGACATGCTGGTCTGCGTTGTTGACAGGGAGAGGGCAGGCTTCAGGCTCAGAGCCTCCCGTGGGTCGCGGCACTTGGCCAGAACTTAGTAACACCCCTCCATGTTCATTTTATTTATTGTTGGGGTTGTCTTCTATTCATTGCAGGTGATGCTGTTTTCCATTAACTCCAGGACAAGTTTTCTTTATCATAATTTTAAGTAAAAACATGATTCAAATCAAAGCAAATTCTTAAATCAATAAGGCAGGTGACATAGGACATAATAAAAAGTGTTGATGTGGGTTCAGGTATGACTGAAATAGGGAAAATATTTACGTTGTATCTGCCAGCTAAGTTTCCATGTAATAATAGAAAAACAGAGAAGTAAAGTGGCTTTCCAAAGGTCACACAGCAGGGACTTGCACTCATGCCTTCTAGTCATGAGTCTTTCCTCCAGCCTGCGGTCTTAGATCCATGGATGGAGTCATTATGGCTCTAACACTCCCAACTGTTAGGCCATGCAGAAGTAAATAAACATATGCTGACTCAAAATGGCACAGTGAATCAGTAGTTACACATTGCGCTCCCTGGGCCTCAGTCTCCCCTCTGCACAATGCGGGGTCTGACCTGCCTAACCTCGAGGGGCCCTTCAAACTCTGACAGTCAAGAGCAGTGTTTCTCAAGTGTGATCCTGGGTCTACCTACATTGGAATCACAGAGGCCCTCGGGAAAATGCCTAGGCCTGCCTCATCCACTGAATCAGGATCTCAGCAGAGGAGGGAGGGGTGGGAGTGTGAACGTGTAATGCCTTTCCTGACCCTCAGTGATCCTGAGGCACAATGAAATCCGAGAGCCAGCAGGCAAATGAGGGACCCCTGACGGTCAGCAGGAAGACGGCAGGACACGATGGTGACCAGCAGAGGGCAGCAAAGCGCTGAGCCCTTGCCCAACAGCAGGCAGGCCGCTGTTACCAGGCTAAGGGGCCAAGTTCCCAAGGAGCACAATTTGTGCGGACCTTCTTCTGAAGCTCTCAAGGCACTCTAGAACAGTATTAGAAGGGCCGGAGAAGGTGCCCAAGGAGAAGGACCAAGAGACCTGACATCCAAAGCCTCAGAGCCCTCAACCCTCAGCCCAGAAATCGGTGCCAGGCACTACCCCTCTCCTCCTGCCCGTCTGACTCCTCGCTCCTGAGGAGCCTGGACTTACCACAGCCTCTCAGCAGCCTGATCCCGCTGTTCCAGGCCCTTGTCCAGCTTGGCCTTCAGGGCCTCATTCTCCTTCCGCAGCTGCTCACACAGGGTCTGCAAGGCAGAGGGGTAGACAGGGGGCAAGGTGAGGGAAGGGGTGCATCCCAAATGCAGGCTGAGGATGGAGGACAGGGGAGGGGCCATAGACACACCAGGTCCCAACACATTATCCCCTTTGCGTGGCCCTCACCCAGGCCCTCTCAGGACAGCTGGGAATCCTGGTGCTAGGCCCATGCAGGCTCCTCTATGCATCCTCCCCCTCAGGAGCCAGCCATGAGGATGCATGACCAAGAATCAGCCACAGGGCCTTCTGGTCTTGCTAGGCAGAGGGCTCCATCCCTCCTCCTCCTCCACTGCTATTCCCACAGCGTAGAACACTCTTCCTCACCAGCCCTCCCCCAGCTGACTTCTACTCCTACTTCAGGTCTTAGCCTAAACATCACGTCGTAGAGCAAGCCTCCCCGACTCCCACACCTCGGGTGAGTGAGGTCACTGCCATTATCCTTGCTCACAGGCCCCGTTTTCACCCTGCTTAGGACTTGTGACAAGTACAGCTGAAGAACCACCAGTCTGTGAGCGCCCGGAGGCCCAGGACCCCCTCCCCGCTCTCCTGTCCGCTGCCAGATCCCCAGCCCAGCTCAGGACCTCGTGCAGCCAACGCTCAACTCTGTTGAAGGAATGCCTGACTGCATGACGGAGGGGTCCAGTGAAGGAACCAACAGTGAGGAGCGGAGTCCTAGGAGGCCTGTGAGCTAGTCAATCTGGAGAATGTCAGAGGCTTCTGGTGTGGCCAGATGGCAAGACAGGGCATTCGGTCAAGACCTCAGCAAGGTCTCAGGTGCAGTTCGGGCTTGCTTCACTTCGGAGACACAGATCCCCCCTCTCCGCATGGGGACAACGTTCCTCCTCTGCCTCCTTTACAGACAAGCAAGAGCCCTGGGGTGCAAGGTGCTATCTGAGGACTCCTGCTGGGAGCACGGCGATGGGGCGGGGCATAGAAGATGGGACGGCCAGGCCCAGGGAGGGCAGGGGTGCCGACTAGGAATGTGCTGCAGGTGTCGGTACGAAGTTACTCCCTCTTCCAACAAATACTCAGTGAGCACCTAGTACACGTCACGTCCATGGCCAGGTGCTCTTCTGCTCGCTGCTCGTGGGAGCTGCACGGCTTCCCCAAAGCTACTTAACTCATCTCTGTTTTAAAAGCAGCCAGTGCAGGTGATGTGATGTGCATGAGGTTGCACAGCTGCTAAGAATCACCACTGGGATTGTACTCCATGTGGCAGACGGAAAGCGGGGTGTCCCCCTATGCCCCCGCCCCCCGCCGTGCTGTAGGCGCAGAGAGGGGCGGGGAAGGCCTGTAGCCCGTGGCAATCACCGCCTTCCATGGCTCCCTTCCGGTTCCAAGCCCCGGGCTCTCTGCCATCAGCTGACTACTCCTGGCCCGTGGAAGTGCACAGCCGTGACATGAGTCCACTTCTGGGCTGGCCCAGGCACAACTCTCCGGTCTCTCTCTCTTGTGCCAAAGGGCACGAGATGCCGGGCTGTCTGTCGGCATGGGCCGCTCAGTAACTGAGGAGCAGAAACAAGCCCCAACCGCACGGAATCTGAGAGAAAACTGCACAGTAGCCAGGGAGATTTCAGAGTTGCCTGTTTCCACAGCAAAACCCAGCCCTTTCTGGCTAACACAGGGGAGACCCAGGAAGGCTGCGTGGAGGAGACAGCCTGGAAATGGAGGCTGGTAGGACACGAGGGATCCGAGGCCGAGAGGACAGAACACTACCGTGACTGGTTCCAGTGTCTAGCAGAGGCCTTGCACCATACGTGCCTTTGACAGTGTTTGTTGAGTGAACCAAGAAACAAATCAATGAATAAATGAGGAGGAACCAGATTAATGTGCCTCCACCCACAGGCTAGACAAATACCCAGGATGCCACGGCCCTGGGCGGGAACAGAATGTCCTGCTCCCAGTCACTAAGGGAAGGCCGGGACGAGGACTCGTGTGCTGTCGACCTCCCAGTCCAGAGGGCTGTTTCCTCCGCATCTCTGGGCAAATGCCCCAGAAACGAAACAGCCAGTGGAGGGAGGATGTCACTAAGATCATCACCTTCCATCAGAGGGGCCAAGAGAGCTTACCTGTGAGGTCCTTTGATCACTCACTCACTCACCCGCTCAAAAATGTGCACAAAACACCCGCTAAGTGCTGGGCACTGGGATACAGTGGTGAATATGACAGAGAAGGTGCCTGCCCCGCCTTGTGAGCCTTATATTTGAGCAGGGAGCGCAAGGGAAAAAAAATGAAGCACAAAGTAGATAAACCACCCAAGAAGATAAAGTTATTAACAAACTATGGTAAGAGCCAAGAAGGCAACACACACAGGAGCTCGAGATATAAAAAAATACTAGAGTTTGGCAGGACCCTCTTTTATGAGGCCTGGTATCAATCGCCATTTCAAAGCCAAAAAGTTGACACTCAAAGTGATCTCACTGCATGCAGTGCACCATCTTCACCTCCCCAGAGCTCGGCTTGGACACCTCTAAGCCTCTGTGATAGCAGAAAGACTTCTCCCTCAGCCTGGAACCCCCAGGCCTTCACAGTGTCCCCCACTCACTCCCCTCAACATGCTCTTCCCTCATGGTGGGATGGGAGTCCTGCGTTCTCCCTGGAGTCCTCTGCCCCTCACCTCTCTCCTCACACCTGTCTCCAGCCTGGACCCCCCTCCTGCTCTTGTCAGCCCAGCCCTTCCCGAGGTCACACACAGCAGACTCCCCCCTCACCACTGCCCCCAATCAACTGGACCATCTTGAATGTCTGCTGACACGAGTGAGACCATAGATCCGTGACCGAACAGTGACTGGCACAGAGGGAGGAAGGAGACTTCAGGTTATGCCTTGTCACTAAGGTGACAGGCACTCAGGTCCTCCTAGAGCCTCAGTTTCGCTTTCTGGGAATCCTTCCCTACCCAAGGCCCTTGAGGCTAAGATCCCCTGCCCAGTACAGATGACTGATCCCCACGAAACCCTACCAGTGACCACTTGCTGTGTTTGAGGCTGCCCTGGGTGCTTCATTAATACAGCAATCCCAGGAGGCAGGCATTCCCAACTCCATGTTACTGAAAGGGACAGTGCGGGACAGAGAGGGTAAGTGACCTGTCCATCGTCATACAGCAAAAAACCCCCAAAAGTCACTACTAGAACCAAGGACCATTCTATTCCAAGGCCTGGCCTGGCCTAGGAAGGAATCTGACTTCACTCCCACGACGCAGGGAGGGTTGGGAGGCAGGTGAGGATGATGCTTCGAGCATGGGATTTAGAGCATGACAGGCTGAGGTCTGAATCCCAACTCTTCCACCTACTAGAGGTAGGACTGCTGCCGACCTGCCCACATCCATGTCCCAGTGGTATCCCCAGCCATGAAATTTGCATTGCCCACCCACATTTTCCAATTTCCTTCCTCTTCCTCGTGCCTTCCCACACCTTCCTGACCTTGCTCACCACCCTGAAAGGTAAGCCCGGAGTCAGCCCCCAACGGCACCCTCAGAGGTGCCTGTGGTACCCCTGGCTTCCCAGGAAGAACGGGGGCAGGTGGGGGGGCACACCTGCCGTCCGCAGCCCCCCTCCTAGCTGGCCTCACCTGTAGGATGGAGGTGCGCTGCTCATTCTTGTGCACTTTGGAGGCCAGCCGGTTGAATTCGAGGGCCATGCGGCCCAGGTGCGTGAAGAGCTGGGTGCGGTCCGGCTCCTCGGCGCACACGCTCAGTGTGGTCTCCAGGCGCTGCAGATGCAGCATCAGGTTGCTGTCCTCGTGGGGCGGGGCGTCGAACGCCTGGCGGGAGGGAAGGCACACCGACCACTCATCACTGGCCATTCTCCCTTGGCTTCCCCGTGCCTCATGACTCAGTTTCCCCTCTAAGCCTCGCTCAGCCCAGGGAAATTCTCTAGTTACACAGGTTCCCTGTCTGGGGCTGACTCATGGGGCAGGACCTGGGACTCCCAGGCCACAGGCTGGCTTACCAGCAGCAGGCCACCTTCCTCCCACACTCTGGGCCTCACTGAGTGCCTGTGGGTAAACCACTCATCCACCAGGCCTCTAAATCCTCCTCTACTAAATGTACACACACTCCTCCCTTCCCTTCTACCTCATAGGGTTCTTATGAGGGTGAATGACATGTGAAAGATGCAAGCCCAGGAAAGGGGTGTCACTCTATAAACAGCACTGCTTCTTCGGTTCCGGGACCCTTGAGCAGGGAGCCATGCAGAGACCAAAACTGTCTGACTTTTATGTCTACAGGTGTGTCTTCTAGGGAACGGTCCAAGCATTTACCAACTCATCAGAGAACCCCAGAGTCAAAACGGGTCAGGAACCATTGCTTTAGAGGGTTCAAAGAGTCCCAATCTAGTAAAGTATATAAGAAATGAAGCAAACTGTGGGAGTCCAATCTCAATAATCAGTCTCTCTCTCTCTCTTTAGCCACCTCTCCTCTGTCTAGAACATTCTTACCAAAGACAATGGTGCCCTAGTTATGCCAACACCATGCCCAAGGATCCTCACTGGCACCTTACAGCTCACCGCATCGAGCCCCGCTCCCCTGACGGGTATCTGAGTCCGCACCTTCCCCTGCCTGAGCCTCTACACACCAGGCCCCGTGCCTCCTCAGTCTTCATTCCCGCAGTGTCCCCTCTGCCCATCCTTCCCAGCCCTGCCCACGTTTCAGCTCCTCTAGCAGCCTCCCCGAAACATTTATGGAAGTCACAGACGTCAGTGCCATGGGGAGCCTCAGGGCTCAGGCTGAGAAACCACAGTACGGGCAGAAGGAACTTGCCCGAAGTTGCCCAGTGATTCAGCGGCAGAGCCAGGACTGGAATGCAGGCTTCTGACTCTTGATCCAGTTCAGTGCCCTGCCACACTGAGCTCCCTTGTCTCTGTGCTCCGCGGCCTGGAAATGCCCTACGGCCACAATGTGGTGTTCAGTGAATGCCTCCGTAGTATTGTTAGCACCTTATCCTAACAGGAGGGAAAGCTGCTGCTTCAACTGGGCATTCACTCCCCCACTGCCTCTTCCCACAAAGGATCTGAGGTGGTGAATGCTGCTCTATTTAAGGCTCATGAACTGCTTCATGCCTACGATTTCTCCCACCGGCCTGCAAGCTCCCAAGGGGCAGGGAGGCCGTCTTGCCTCTGCTTGGCACAGACTAGGCACATGGTGGGCTAAGAAGGAACTTATTAACAAGATGGTTAACTACTGGTCCAAGTGAGAGAGTGAAATACTCTCTGAGCCAGGGCGGGGTGGGGGAGTGTCTTTCCTCCTCAACCAGCATCTCAGAACCTTCAGGGATAGAGCAGGAGAACCCTTCTGATACTCAGACCTACCTGATACGGCGAGGAGCCGCTTGTCACTGAGGGCATGCTAGTGTAAGCCGGATGACCACTTGATGGGGACCTTGCACGGGGGGGGAGGGGAAACTAACAGATACAACATGCCACCAGTGAACTAAGGAGCAACATCTGCCCCCTAGTTCTTGGTGGGAGGAGGAAACAGAGACCACGGGGAAGAGTCAGGCCACTTACTGCCTTATAACCACCACCAAAAAATCTCAAAGTGGACACGGAGGGAGAAGGAGGAGAGGACAGCACTTTAAGACTTTTCAAGAATGTTCTAGACCAGGGGGCGCCTGGGTGGCTCAGTTGGTTCAGCTCAGGTCATGATCCTGGAGTCCCGGGATCGAGTCCCGCATCGGGCTCCCTGCTTGGCGGGGAATCTGCTTCATCCTCTGACCCTCCCCCTGCCATGCTCTCTCTCTCAAATAGATAAATAAAAATCTTTATTAAAAAAAAAAAAAAGGATGTTCTAGACCTTTTGCACGGTTCTCCACTAAGTCTGCCATTTTAAGAGACAGCAGAGGGGGACACAGTTGGAATAAAGGCAGCAAGTAGGGTAGGTAAGGAAAGAGGATGCTGGATAGACACCTCCAGAGCTGAAGGAGTGTGTGTGTGTGTGTGTGTGCATAAATGCCCTGAAGGGGGTGCCTGGGAGGAACAGAGAGCCTGCACAAAAGGGTAAATCACCTGCCTTAAGCTGTTCTGGGTTTCTCTGGCCCTTTCTACTCAAGCCAGGCTAGGAGCCCACAGGCCCAAAAGCTGAGTCATAGTGTGTGGAGGTGCCCAGCACAACGCCGAGACCAGCAGGGCTGGCAATGTGCCCAGACTTTCTCAATGGTCCGGTGCCTGGATGGCCCCAGTAGGGGAAGTCACCAGCCAGGAATTTGCATATGTGACCGAGAAGCACCCCCTGCCCTGGCCCCTTATGTATCCCCAAGTGACTCCAGAGTGCCCAAGGGATCCGAGTGGATCCTGTGCCTCTCCACCAGGGCCAGGTGACTGAAACAGAGAGGAGACGTGGGATGAGCCGGGGACCCGCCATCTACTCACCATGGTGTTTCTGGGGTGGCCGCCGCTCGCTGGCGAAGAAGTCTGCTCCTCGGCGGGGACCACTTCAAATTCAGAGGAGGTGCCCTGTACAGAAAGGGAGTTAGGAACTGCCTGAGAGGAAAACACCTCGCCCCTCCTCCGGGGCCTCGTGACAGAGCAGCAATTCATCCGGGCAGCCCCTCCACGTGGAGGCTGAGCTCACGGGGCAACTCCATATCACTTCCTGTGAGACCACAGAGCAGGATTCCCGCACCCCACTGTGTGATCTGAGGTCACTTTCCTCTCCGCGGCCAGTTCCCTCATCTGTAGAACAGGGATATTGGACTAGTGACCTTGAACCGCTAGCACTTTACAGCTGTATTCTCTTTTAAGGACCTTGCACTTTTTAAATGTTTTCACAAATTCCATTGTTTCTCAGAGCAACCTACAGAGAGGTCAGAGGGCTATGTCCCCTTCGGACAGATGCGGAAACCGAGGGCATGTCGTTAGTTCATGCAAAAGCAGGCAACACAGAGAGCAGTTAATATGGCCACCACAAGGTAGTCCCGTGCCAGCCTTGCCAACCCAGTGCCAGAGATCCCAGAGGAGTGGACCAATCCGCAATGAGTCCTAAGGGTACACCAACAAATTTGGAGAGACCTCCAGGGTTCACCCAAAAGCAGGGTGGTCAAGGACTTCCAGACGATTCACACCTCTCAGCCATACCAAGTGGAATGCACTGGTTGTGCAACCAACGGATAGGCCACTGATTCCCCTCAACCCGGAACTGGCTCTGGGATTGCTATTAAACCTGGTCTCCAAGGACTATCCCAGCCTTCCCTCGTCCCAGGAATGGGCAGACACATAGAAGGATCTCTGCACTCAGCTTTGGCTGAGCCTCCCGGCCACCAAGAGCCCAGCTCTGGATCTCAGCCCTGCCCGAGAAAGTCTCCCTTTCACCTCCACTTCCCAGTGGTCTGTGCGACCTCACGACAAAACTCTCTTCCCTCTCTGGACCTCATCTGTAGGATGAAGACCCTACACAATATGGCCACTAGGGTCCCTTCCAGTCCTAGGATACCAAGAAGAAATTCTCAAGGCAAATCTGGAGAAGACACTTTCTGAACCCCCTTGGAGGATGAGAGTTCCAGGTCACATCTATCCATTCTCCCAGCACTGTGCACAGTCAACACAGGGTTGGCATTACACAACTCAGCAGATGGGAGGAACGCCTTGTGCATCCCGGGGTCTTCCTGGTAAGTGTTAACTATGACCTTCGTTTGAAAACAGGGAAACCGAGGCCCCAGGGAGACAGAGATCAACTTGTCCAGTATCACCTAGCAAGTCAAAACACAAGTTTTTTGACCTCAACCCTCTCTCTCCAAGTTCTCGTATCTGCCAATGGGCCCTTGAGGTCCAGACAACTTTCAGCCACGACTCCAAATGGAACTTACGCTGGATGGAGGTTTTTGGACCGGCTCTGGTTTGTCGCTGGGGTGTGCAGGGTCAGCTGGCGGTGCTGGGCCACCTGTATCCTTTCCTGGAAAATTGAGAACACATGGATAAGCAGCAGGAAAAGGGGGGAAAGCCCACATACCACGCCCTCGAGGACAGCCTGGGCCAGAAGAGTTCTCTCCCTACATGAGTCTTGGAAAATGGGAGGTGGTCCCACCAGGGACCGGTAGCCTAGGAAAATGACTGAAATGATGAGACAGAGCCTGGGCAGACAGACCATCTTCTTTGGAGTTGCTGGGAAAATCCCAAGGTGGCCACTGCTCCTCGCTACCCTGGACCTGCCTTGGTGATGACAAGGGGGACACTTTACGATTAACAAAGTATTTTTATATTTATCATCTCAGCCAGTTCTTGGGTCAGCTCGGTATCTCCATTTTCAAGTAAGAAAATGGGAGGCAGGGAAAGGTCACCAACCAGCGCACAGTCACACGGCCAGCCACGGCAAAACCAGGGCTCAGACTCGGCCCTCCCTCTGACCTCCTGGAGCTGCTGGAGGGTGGCTGCACCTCTCCCTCGGGGGGTGGGCCCGGCGCCAAGCTGGGACTCTGCAATCACTGCTGAGTGGACCAGTGAAGGCTGGAAGCGCCCACTGACTGCAGCACAGTGGACTCTGGTCTCATCACTTTCCTCCACTTGTCCATTCAGCAAATGTAACCACCAGCCAGCGGAAGGCCGGCACACCGGCCTGGGCAAAGACTGGAGGAGGGCTGCAGCAGAAGGCATCTGAGCCTCATGTGTGGGGACCTTTTCTTTCCTTGTCCCCAACCTTGCCCTGTACTCAGAGACACGCTGAGGAATGCACGGTGACCCCACTCGGGACTGCAAGCCTTCCTCATAGCCAATGCTTTCCTTTAATAGGTAGTATGCGTACCTTACACCTGAAATACACTGCAGCAGGCTAATAGGAAATCCAGATTCTTCCACGGGCCTCAGCTCCCCCATGGTAAAATGCAAAAAGGGGGGCCAGCCCAGAGAGCTTTCAACCCATGTGCCAACTCTGAGTGACCCAAAGTAGCTGCCTGGAACTCTATGCCTGGCACATAGTAGCTGCTCATTAAAGATCTGCTGAATAAATATGCTGCTACAGATACTGAGGCCACATCCTGGGTGCAGGGGATTGTGATCCATCACTAATGTCTGCCAGGGCCTCAGGAGTGCTGAGTCACCAGCCATTTTTGGACAGAATTATTCTGAGGTCCCTTCCATGTCTGACCTTCTGAGGGATGCTGTAGACAAAACATGACTAGGAGGAGGGTCTGTGGCCTCAGGATCAATGGAGGAGAAGTGGGTTTCCAAATGAGGAGGGAGACCACTGTTCAGCGTCTAGAGAGCTAGGAGTCTGGGGAAAGGCAGAGGTCCACCTAGGCCCCCCTCATACCTGTGAGCTCAGCCAGCTGGTCGAAGGAGGCCAAAGAGGGAGATGGTGGTGGGAGCAGCTCGCTGTCCTTGACCAGCTCCTCTGCCTTCTGCCGCAATCTGGATGCTTCCATCTGGGACTCTTCCAAAAGCTCCCCTGGGGAACGACGGGGAGCAAAGGAGTTACTTAGCTCAGTGCACCCGTTCTCCTGGCCCCACACCCATAAGCCTGCTTCCGTGTGGCTCCTGATGCTGCGGGCCCTGGGCTGTGCCCCCACCGTTGCCCCGTGGGCTGAGTGCAACACACATCATTCCAGCCCCCAAGCAGAGATGGGCCAGGGAAAGAAGGGGCCCCGCAATCAGGGAAAATGGAGTAGAGGGGAACCGAGGACAAACTCCTGGCCTCCAGGCACTGTCCTCCTGCCCCACTCCTGCCATACCTGGCCAGGGACTCTACAGAAAGCCAGGGGCTCTCCAAGACCAGCCATCATGGCCCCTGGGGGCTACCCACAGCCTACACCCCCGAGTCAGGGGCTGCCTGAAGGGAGGAGACATTTGGTAATACCACCACCCCTCTGGGCCTCAGTTTTCCTTCTACAAGTGGAGAATGGGAAACTCCATTCCTCCTTCTCTAATCTGCCATTCCAAGCAGAGATCTGCCAAGCAAGGAGTAAGCAGTTGGAAAATCAGGGACCTATGCTCACCCCCAAAGCCTAAGGCCAGAGAAGGTGGCAGCAAAGCAAAGGAAGAGTTTTAGGGGTGTGGAGAGCAGAGAGACTCCTCTGGACAGGGTATCAGTGAATCCTGCACATGGAGGACGAGATGGCATCCGGGCTGGTTCAGTCATGGGGAGGTAAGTGGACCTGCTCCAGGCAACGGGGACAGCTCGAGCAAAAGCCAGGAAAAAAGAAACCAAGGGACTTATCCCCGCTTTGCTTCAAGCCAAGCTCAGCTCCCTGCTCCAACACATGGGGACTGTGCCCTTGTTGTCCTGGTGAGGCCAGCTCTCCCATTGCTGGTGCTTCCAGAAGACGAGACCATTCTGTTTCCACGAGCACAAAACGGCCATTCCAGCCCCTCCTCCCTCCCCCACCCCACGCCTCCTTCTAGGTCCCTCGGGTATCCTGAGTCCTGCCATCCTGGTGCTGGGGTGCTGAGAATCGGGGCTGGGGATGCTGCCAACATGCTACGGAAGAGCACAAAGACAGAGCTGCGAGGCAGGAGCCAACGCCGGGCCAGGCGGGGCAGAGGGACGACTCGGGTGGAGGCAGATGCCAGCTAGCATGGCAGGCTGTGGGGAGGAGGCTTGCAGGGAGAGCGCAGGCTCTGTTTTACCTAACATCTTTATCCCTTGCATTTTTTCCTTCAGTCGGGAATTCTCCTCCACTAGGCGCTCAAAAGCCGCAGAAGCCTCTCCCAGAGGTACGCTGCCCCCAGGGTCGTAGATCCGGTATGGTCCTCTCCCTTCCATGAGGGCGGCTCAACCCCTGCCGTGGCGCCCACCTGGCTGTAAGGACAACAGCAGTAGATGAGGGGGCTGGCCAGGCCATTGGCGCACCCTAGTCCATCCGTGCCCCCGGAAGGCGTTCCCCATCACCCAGAAGAGAACACGGCGCTTGAGGCTGCTCTGGCCACAGGATGGCGGAGCGGCACGGTCACCTCCTTTGAGCTGGACACTGCGTCTCTATTAAGAGACAACCCCAGAGAGGCAGCAGTTCCTTTCAGCAGCCTCACTGCACTGCTGGTTCATTCGGAACAGCAATCTGCTTGAGCTGCCAGTGGGGTACAAGAAAGAGCAACGGACTTGGGAGTCAAACAACCTGAGTTCATGTCCTATCGGTGGGGTCCAGAAGGATGGGGACCCTACATCGCCACAGCCCCAGTGACCAGCTCGGTATAGCTAGAAAGTGAGTGCCCAGTGAACGCTTAGGGAATTAATCAATGGTCTCGCCATTAATTCACTGCGGGACCGCGGGCAGTCCCTTCCCCGCTCTGAGGGGAAATGAAAGTCTTACACTGAATCAGCGATCTTTAGAGTAACACGCCTGGGCCCTAAGGGATAAGCAAGTCAATCCAATCCCAAGTTTCATTTATAGGTACATTCTCTTCTCTAGAAGAAAGAAGAAGAAGAAAAAACCCTGACTAATATTTAATATACTAATTGACACTGTCACCCTCGTCCTTCAGTCCCATTTCACGTACGGTCTGTCCCTTCCAGTTCTAATGAACAGATGAATTTTCCATCCAACCACTATCTACTCATGCAGCCAGGGTTTTGCATCAATCCGTTCAATTTCGTCTGCTTTATTTCGTTTGACACCGCCGTGCAAAGTGACTTCAGAATCCTAGTTCTGTAACTTAGTAGAGAAACATCCTTCTTCCATTCATCCAGCAGTTATTTATTGAGCATCTACTCTGCACTAGGTACCAGTCCGGGTGCTGCGAAATGATCAGCTAATAATACAGACAAAAAGCCCTCATGGAGCTCACCTTCTAGTGGCCAAGGAAGGGCCAAGGAAGAGAGGAAGATAAACAGATTTTTAGGGGTGATTAAAACATCTATGGACAGGGCGCCTGGGTGGCTCAGATGGTTAAGCGTCTGCCTTCGGCTCAGGTCAAGATCCCAGGGTCCTGGGATTGAGTCCCACATCGGGCTCCCGGCTCAGCGGGGAGCCTGCTTCTCCCTCTGACCCTTGCCCCTCTCATGCTGTTTCTCTCTCACTCGCTCTCTAAAAAATAAAATCTTTAAAAAAAAAAAAAAACATCTATGGACAAAAGTTAAGCAGGGAAGTATGACGCAGGGACTTTAAGTGGAGCTGTCAGGAAAGGCCTTGCAGAGAAGGAGGCATTTTAGCAAAGACCCGAAGGGGTTGAGGGAACTAGCCATCTGAGGGAAGAATATTCTAGGCAGAGAGAAGAGTTAAGTGCAAAGGTCCCGAGGCTGAAAAACTGATCCAGCTTCCAGCCCTGCAAAGAGCTGGCCAACGAGAAAGAGCTCCAAAGGGCTCCACTGGGGGCCTCAGAAGGACTTGGGGCCCCAAAACCTCCCTCCCAAGTTCACCACCCCTAGGGCAAAGACTGTTTCAGTCAGGAATCCACAAAGCCCCTCTGAGCACCCACACAGGGCTCACTGAAAGAAAAGAGTGAAGAAGGACTAATAATGTCAGCCCCATTCATTAACTGGGACTAATCATGACAGGCCCCCTTGCCAGGCACCGCACTCACCGTTTTGGGGGCATTATCTCCGTTAAGCCATTCAACAACCCTAAGATACAGGCCTTATCCTCGCTGTGTGAGGGAGGCTCTGTGAGGTGACATAATGCAGCCAGGATTACGTGGCCGGCACTAGAGAGTCAAGATGCAAATCTGGTTCTCCCTCAGAAAGCGAGTTAAATTAACCACCCCCCTCCCCCCCAGCTACACTGGCTCCACATCCCCAACAGGACTCAGGCCCCAGCGAGGTCCAGCCTGGGGGGTAATACCTGCCCAGCCATCAGGTACCCTCTGGGCTGTTTCCCTTACCTTGCGGCACAGGAAGTAACAAGGATTTTGCCCCGAGGGTCCATATTAGTGCGGAATGACGTGGGCCAGAAAGAAAAACAGAGTTCTCGTGAGTGGGACCCCTCCCCCAAAGACTGAGAAGCAGAAGATGAAAACACACTTCGAGAGGCACCCACGCCCGGCTGGGCCCCACAGAAGCAAAGGACAGCTGCCCACACGCCCAACACGAAAGTCATCACTTAGTGTAGGGGGGGCTTGTTTTCAACTTGAGAAGGTCAAAGTTACACAGCAGAGCAGTTCAAGCACCCAAGTGTTCAATGAAGTATGAGACGGGATAAGGCACTTAGCACGTTGACTGGCATATAGCAAGGTGCTCAGAATGTTAGTAGACATGGGGGGCGGGGAGTCCTTCCCCTGTGCTCCCCACTCCTCCTCAGGTGCCTCTCCAGCAAAACCCTTATGGCCCAGGATGTAGTGCAAGTGACTGGTGTAAGCACCTGCGCATTTGATGGAGAAGGTCCTGGAGGGGGGAGCGTGCTCTGCTCATCTGCCCCCAGCACAGGTCTGGTGCTTGGAAGGTGAGCCGTGACTGAGAACTGAACGGGGTTCCCAAACGGGCAGACAGAGGGCTGGAGGAGGCTTGTAGCCACTTTTGGTGATAAGCGGTCCCATGTATCCTGGATCCTGCTCACCCCTCTACACTCGCCCTGAACAGAACTCACAGCTGACATTACGTATGATGTGGGTATGTTTTTCACTCCACATCTGGCTTGCCCAGTAGACCAGGAGCTCCCCGAGAGCAGGGCCAGGTCCACCTTGTCCGCCAGTGTATGTTCCGGGTGGCCCAGAACAGAGCTTCAGTAAGCCTCTAATCAGAGAGACTGAAGGACCAAAGGAGCCTGTGACCTGGCTCTGTCACAAGAGGCCATGTGAAAGCATCCCCAGAGCCCGGCTGTGACCCACCAACCAGTGGTACTCTGGACAACCATATACTTCTGGAACCAGGGCTAGCACAACCGTGCTCCCTCAGAGATGCCCAGACATACGGCCAAGCGACAGAGCAGGATGTGGGCTACAGGAATCGAAACCCCATCTCCGTGTCCTCCAAATTGTGTGATGCTCAGGTTCTCCTTCAGCATTGGGAAGCTGACATGGAAGGGGGGTCAGGGAAGCCAAGGAAGGAGCAAGCAGGGCTACTCCCCCGGATTCCGGCCTTGCAGGCGGAGCTGGGGGCAGGGCACGGGAACAGGATGGCAGGCAGTAGGCCAACAGAACCCACACAAAGCAGCCTGATGTGAGAAAACCCTCTCTGGAGCTCAGGGGGAGCCACCCCGGGGAGGGCCTGGGCTTCCGGAGGGAAGAAACACAAATAGAGAAACGGGGAATTTCCACGTCCTGCTGACCTCATGCCCAGATGGTCAGGGACAGTTCCAGGATGACTTCTGGGCAGACAGGAACTCTCCTCCTGTCAGTGTAGTTTCTAGAACGTTTCCTGAAAAGGGGAATCATTCCCAGGATGACAGAGCTGGAAGGGAATCTCCAAGAGCAACAGGATGACCATTAGCAGGCATCCAGAGGCCCTCTGAGGGAGGGGCTGCGTCGCTCCCCTGCCTCCTGGGCGGATGGCTGGCCTCTGCTCGTCACAGACGGCACAGTGTGTGTGGAGGGGGGAGGAGGTGCGGACCCCAGCCCCTACACGGGGCAGTACCGGAGGTCAGTGCCCAGGCATCCTGGGCATCAGCTCACCTGACTCTCCCTCACGGTGTAAGGGCAATGAGTCAGGGCCCAGAACATGAAGACCAAGGTCACCCAACAAGTCAAGATGGAGCTGGGACTAGAAGGTCCTTGCTCTCTCTCTAGTCTGCCCACTGCCCTCGCACTCCGTTTCAGCTCCTGCACTGAAGAGCTTTGGCCCAGCAGAGACTGTCTTGTGATCAGCCACATTCTGGTGCCGGGAGGGGGGCTCCCAGGCCCTCCAAAGGAGATGAGTTTGCATAGCCTGTAACATCTGCAAAATACCTAGTATTTTCCCAAGCTTTGTTTTCCCATCTGATTGTCATAACAGTCTTGGGAAGAAGGCAGGGCTGGTGTCCGTTTGACAGATGAGGAAATTGAGGCCCACTTGGGAACGTTAATAAGCTCAAACTAAGGCCGCCGGGCACTGGCCGCACACTGGGGGTAAATGAAGTTCTCCCCGCCCCAGAGGGAAAAGTCCAAGCAGATCTCTGGTACCGGGAGCCAGGAGGTCCCAAGAAGTCCCAGGAGGTCGCCAACGGCCACCTCCCCAGGCAGAGGCAGGAGCTGCCCGGGATGCCAGTGGGAGAGGCTAACAGAGGGCTGAAGGGAAGTGGTCTCTAGGACAGAGAGTCAAAAGGTGCTAGATCTACTCTGCTGCCTTTCATGGCCATGGGCAAGCCTGTGCACTCTCTGCACGTCAGTTCCCTCGTGTGCAAAGGGAGGAACCTGGACTAGAGAAACCAGGTGATGGTGTCGAGCTGGCCTAAGGATCCACAGAGACCCAAGCCTCGGGAGCCAGCAGCAAGGCAAGGAAAGAGAGGGGATCTGACATACTCAGGATGGTACAGCCATGGAGTCCGGAAGAAAGGGTCCCGACGTGATGCGGGGTGTGGGGTGAAGCAGGTGAGGCACGCAGCACAACACTGAAAGGGGTTCTGGGGGGCAGGAGCCCTGCTCCTGGGCTGCAGCTGGGGGCCTCACCAGTGTCTGCCCCTCCCTCATCCCAGCCCTGTCTGCCCCTGTCCCCTGCTGGAGGCTGCATGCCTTTTCTGAGCCTCCACTGCGTATGCTGCAAAACAGGGATAAGGAGGGTGCCTGGGTGGCTCAGTCGTTAAGCATCTGCCTTTGGCTCAGGTCATGAGCCCAGAGTCCTGGGATCGAGCCCCGCATCGGGCTCCCTGCTTGGCAGGAAGCCTGCTTCTCCCTCTCCCACTCCCCCTGCTTGTGTTCCCTCTCTCACTGTCTCTCTCTCTGTCAAATAAATAAATAAATAATCTTATATGAAAAAAAACACAGGGTAAGGAGAGAACCTACCTGTTGTCAGATTAATGAAATTAAATGCAACAATATGTGTACGGTGGGAAGGGAGTTCTCACTTTCTACTTCGTACTTCCCGATTACTTGATTTACTCAACAAGAAACACATTCATTTTATAATAATAAAATTTCCAAAGTAATAATGATTTGTGTATAGCACCTAGTTAAATGCCTAGCACGCAATGGGTTCTCAGTAAAAGGCTGGGGCAGCCCCACAACTCTGCCCCACTGATTTAGGGCCAAGTCTCCCCCACTCCCATCTACTCCCCCTTTTAATGGAGTTTTTAGGTTCCTCTGCTGGCTCAGTAAGCTAGGTTGTGACACCCACTTAATTTCTGGTAACTGCAAAAAGCCATTAAGCAGGGACACTGGTCCGACCACAGCCAGTGAAGATGCGGCTCCCAAAAGCCAATGGACCGAGAAACCACACTCTTGAAAGAAAGGTGAGCATCTGAGCCTCCTTTTCCTCAACTGTAGGTGGGAATATCCTGCAATATCCCCCAGGGATGACAAGAAGTCATGAAAGCACCTTGCAAACTAAAGCGAAAATCTCTCCATATTCTTACTTCATGATGATCTCTGCCCCCCCACCCCCACCCCAGCCCCATTCACCATCAGGGGAACTACGGACCCAGGGTCATCCATCAAAGAGCCCACCTTGGCATCCTTGCCACGAGCCCAGGGCTTACTCGGTCTTTACAACAATTCAGTAATAAAGAGGCTGCAGGTATGTCATGTAATACAAGGAACTGAGCCCAGAAGCTGTGGGATCTAGGCAAGGACCGCCAGAGCAAACATCTGCCCCTCACTGGGCCTCAGTATCCCAAAAGGAGGGGTTTGTATTTGCAACACTAGCAATAACATAAGGGATCGACTAGACAACCTTTAAGGCCCCTTCTAGTTCTGACATTCTGGAACCTGCAATTTATTATCACCCCTTTCTATAACCTTCTGACCTTGAGAAGGCTGCTCTCCTCAGCTCCAATTCCTCCTAATGCCCAGGTGGATTTCGCTGAACCAAGAGGCCTCCTACAAGTGCTATCCGGTGCCTTCACCTCCCCCAAGGGCAGTCGGAAACCCACAGATGATGTCTGCAGCCCTTCGCCGGGTGCTCCCCCCGCTCCCTAGCATGCACCCTGGCTCCAGCCCCGCTTGAGGACTATGTCCCTCACGCACAGCATGCATCTTCTCTGTGTCCTCCTTCCTTCCCTCCCCTGCGCGGACTCACCCTCCGAGGGAGGCCCACTGCCTCCACTCGACCTACAACACCCAGGCTCCATAACACAGCCTGGGGACAAGGGGGTGGACCAGAGCCATGAGCCAGCTGGAACCACTGGGAAAGAAGGACAAGGAGCCTCTGCTGAGGGCTGGGAGAGAGGCCGGCAGTCAAGGGCCACCAGAGGCCCAGCGCTGGGCTGCATCATGAGGCACATGGCCTCATTTTCTTCTCACTGCATAAAGAGGAAAATTATCCCTGTTTTCCAGCAAGGAAACCTCCTCCCAGCTAGATAGTGGTATCTCTATTTTTCAGATAAGGAAGCGGACTCAGAGAGGTGAAGTCACTTGCCTAAGAACACACAGCTGGCGAGCGGCAGAACAAATAATTTGGGCTCAACGTGCCAGGCTCCAGTATTGCTCCCCCCCGCCCCCGCCCCTCTGCTCCCTGCACGGCCTGAGAGACAACAGGCTGAAGCTCAGTGGGAGGAAACCAGTCCTGCCACCTGGCTATCTGGAACAGACTCCCAGGTTCGCAGCCCCTGCCTCTACATATCTCTAACTTTGTGTACAGTCGGGTCCCAGTCTGCCCCTGATCACCTGCAGTCACCGGGGCTTAGAATCTCAGGCTGCAAGGAAGCTCAGGGGAAATGCAGCCCTGTGCTTCTCCAGTCCCCCGGGGAGCCAAGGGACTCCGGATGACCATCTTTGGTGACCCAACTTCCTCCCTAAGGGCCTTCCCCTGGGGAGCCAACACTGGCTTTAGTCAGACAACTCCCAGCTCTCCTTCCACCAGCCCTCACTCTGCCCTCTGGGGTTCTGCAATTAGGAGTCTGGAATCAGTTCAGCCCTGAAGACACGTGGAACCTGCAGCATTCTCTTAAAGCTAATCAGACCCCGTTCCCTGTGCTGTTCCTTGAAGGACTGGCTTGCAGACCCCTCCCTATCCACCCCGCTCAACCCTCTACCCCTACCCTATCTGTAGTGGGTCCTAAAACTGGACACAACACTCCAGATGTGGTTTACCTGACCAAACAGAGGAACTTTCACTTCCACCTTTTTAGGTATTATGTTTCTTTTGATGTAGCCTTGTATACACTTGTTTTTGTTATAGCTGGGCCACCCACAGCAAAGAATGTCCTTTCTCAATGATGTCAACACCTGCTTGCACACCTGATTAGCTAAGAACAAAGTTCTCTTACAGAAAAGTATGCTTTGAGGTTTTAGTTACCTACAGGGCCAGAGGATACTGCCTGAAGCAGTAATCCTCTACCTAAGATTCTAGAAATCTCTTCGTCACTGCCCACAGGGGCTGAACAAAGATCTGCATTGCCACAGCTTTATAACAGCAAAAATGTCCTACATGTCCACTAGGGAGGCACTGGTTTAATAAACCACGGCGCGGACACTCACTGGAATACTGTGCAGCCATCAAAAAGAATGGGGCACACTGCTTTGCAAGGAGATGTCCATAAAACATCATTAAGAATAAAAAGCAAGGGGCGCCTGGGTGGCTCAGTTGGTTAAGCGGCTGCCTTCAGCTCAGGTCATGATCCCAGGGTCCTGGGATAGAGTCCCACATCGGGCTCCTTGCTCAGCGGGGAGCCTGCTTCTCCCTCTGCCTGCCGCTCCCCCTGCTTGTGCTCTGTCTCTCTCTCTGACAAATAAATAAATAAAATCTTAAAAAAAAAAAAGAATAAAAAGCAAAGTATAATAGAATACTATTTTTTTAAGTTGATTAATTTTTTTAGTAATCTCTACATCCAATGTGGAGCTCCAACTTATGACCTGGAGACCAAGAGTCATATGCTCTTCCAACTGAGCCAGCCACACACCCCAGGATACTTTTTTCTCTAAACATACAACTACATACATGTCTATATGTATGTATGTGCATATATATGTATATATACATATACGTATATAAAATCTTAAATGTGTATAGGAAAAAATTTGGAAAGATACACACCAAACTGCTACTGGTAGATAGCTCTAGAGGAGGACCTGGAATAGGGACTGGAAACAAAAGAAACACTCATTTTACCTACAAAATTTAAACTCTTTACAAGGGAAATCTAGTCCTGTTCTATTGAAAAAAATTAATTTAAAAATATAGTGGGAACAGGGGCAGGGGAGAAGAAGGAGAGAGAAGACAGCTTTCACTTTTTACTTTATATCTTTTGTATTGCTTGAGTTTGGGGGGTTTTTCCTTCAATGAGAATGTTATTTTGTAGCTTTTTTAAAAAGGGATATTTTAAATTAAGTTTTAAAAATGTAAGTGTCTTGACAAGGTCAGAATAATAGGGAAGGCCCCTTGTTCTGGCACCAAATGAGGCTGGAGGGCTACGGGGAAGGGTGAGAGCTCATTATGTACCTGCCTCATACGGACACACAACGCTGGAGGGATCTGATCATCAATAAGGAGGAAAAGTCTAGAAACAAGTTTTCTAGTCAGAAAAGCCAGTGAGTGGAGAGTTAGCAACTGCAGAAGAGAGTTTCAACCTGGTACCTGGATCTGGCTTCAGGAAGGCCAGGGCTGGCCTTGAGGTGACAAAGATGGGAAGAGAAGCAGCAGACTTTGGATAACCACCCTCAACTGGGAACAAGTACAAAGCTCCCCGCCCACTGCCTGTGGGTCCTCACACCAGGTACACCTGCTTTGCTGGAGAGGAAGCCGAGCCCAGACAGGTGCAGGGCTTGGCTCAAGGCCACACAATTCCCAAGGGACGAAGCACAACCCACACCTGATCATCACATCACTGGTCCCACCCTGTACTCCCCGTCGCCAAAAGCTCCCTGGGAAGACAGCCCCGGCAACCCCAGCCCACCTTCCTTCTATTCCGTGCATGCTTCCTCTCAGCTTCTGGGATCCACAGGTACACAAAGTCCACACCTAGAAGCCGGCTTTCCTCCCAGCAGCTGGGACCTCACTTAGCCCACAAGGACTGCCTCGACTATCAGCCAGGGGGACAAAGGGCACTAGGTCCACTCTTAGACAAAAGGGATGAAGGACTTGGCTGTCCTTCTGTCTCCCCGTCCCCAGTGTGCCCAAAGCTGGTTTACCCAATGAAGGGTTTCTCCAACCCTGTAACTCCCCCCTCTATGGGGGAAGAGGACAACTTTTAGAACTCCCCTTCTCTAAATATGGTGGAAGGAGGGCTCACTGGGTTCAAATCCTGGCTCTGCTCCTCGCCATGTGGCCCCAAGCTGGCCTCACTTCCCTTGTTCCTCCCTATGGAAATGCTGGGAGGACCAATTAGGAACCACAGAGCTCTCTACAGACCTAGAAGTGCCACCCCAACAGAAGCCATAATGGCTAGCAAGGGGACAACTGGACAGGGGTAAGACCACTCAGATAAAAGCCAAAGATATCTTGTTCTAGCAGCAAAGGCTAGAAACTCCCTGATGAAGACGGAAACAAATAGATACATTGGGGCAAGTTCATACCAGGGAATACGATGCAGCCGTGAAAATGAAGGAACTACAGCTAGAGATATGAACATCACTGAATCTCACAAATATAATATTATGCAAAACAAGGAAGTTGCACAATACGGACAGTATGATGGCACTTAAACAGCATTCTTAAACATACAAAACTGTACTACACATTGCGTAAGGAGCCCTACACTGATAATAAAACTATAGAGAAATATAAGAGAATAAACTTTAAATTCAGAACTCTTGCTACTTCCAGATGGGAGGGAAAGGGGATGATCAAGGAGAAACTTCAGGTGTACAAAAATGTGTCATTTCCGAAGCCAGATGGGTGGGTGCCCGGTGTGTGCATGTTACCCTCTACGTCTGAAAGATTCCTTTGTGTTTTCCAAAAGTTAGTGTTGCTCTCCTTCGGCTCCTGTTCTTCCCCGGGGTTGGGCCTGGGGAGGGGAGAGCACTGGCAGGGGCAGAAGTGGGGATGTGGAGGCACCAGGGTTCCCCAGAGCACTGATGAAGCTGGCCATGAGAAGGCCAGGATGATGGCCTGCCAGACAGTGGAAAGTGGAGCAAGCACTCTCCAGTGTGGGTGGAGACCAAACCAAAGGCCCCTGACTCATGGGCCACCCCCATGCCTGCCCTAAAAATACCAGCTCTGGCCTCTGAGTATGACTCCTTGGTGACACAACTCCCACGGCGCCCCCACCCCCCCCACACACACATACATCTGCTGGGCCACCCAGTTTGTCCACCCCGTAGGTGTTCAAGGGCACAGGGAACAGCTTCAGGGTGAGGTCCCTGGGGAGAGAAGAGCTCAGCCTTGCCTGGAGACAAAGAGCCACCTAGCTGCTCCTCAGGCCAGTCATCTGTTCCTTTTGGAAGAGTGACTGTCCTGGGCCAGTCACGGGGGGGGGGGGGGATCAAAAACTTCCTGCAACTAACAGGCTGAGGTGACTGCCAAGGTCTGTCTCTGGAGGTTGGGGAGCTCTGCTCCGTGGAACAAAGCGAGCTTCCCCCTGCCTCCCTGAGCCTTCCTTTTGGCAACTCTCCAGAGGGCCCCGGACACCTTCCCTTCCAACAGGGACAGGGCAAAGAGGAGCAGGCACTGCGGGCCGGCAGGGGGGCAGCAGCAAGGAGAAGTGGGGAAGGAGGGGGTGCCCAGAGAGCCTGGCCCCCAAGGGAAGAGCTCAGGAATGGATGGAGCCAGAGAGAGGGCAGCCCGGTCACTGGGCCAGAGTTTTTAAGAGCTGAAAGAGAACATTCTAAGACGTCAACCAGTGCAATCTCCACGCTGCAGTTGGGACACCAAAGCCAGCGAAGGAAGAAGACCTGCCGGAGGCTGCACAGGATGGCAATGACACAGAGGGGAGGCAAACCTAGGCCTTCGGGTGCCAGCCATGCACTCTCTTACCGCACGGCACCGTGCCCTTCCTCCCTCCAAGTGGTCAGCTGGGCAAGGAGGGAAAAGGGAGGTGAGATTGGAAGAAGCTGCCCCTAAGGGGGCTCACTGAAAGCTAACCAGCCATGACATGGGAGGAGGCTGCCTATAAGGTACAGCACTCCCTGACTCTGGGGGTAGGGGTCAAGCCGAGACTGGATGATCACCTGCGAAGGGGCTGGGTGCTGTTGAGGGGACGGGGGCCAGATGTCCTCTGCGCCCCTCCCACATGTAAGTGTCCATGTTTCCAAACAGGGATGGAAAGATACCGGACCCAGAGCAAAGGACAACCCATCCAGAGAGGACACAGCATGGTCCACAGGTGGCAGAGGGGTTAAAGGCGAGTTATCCCAAAGCATGAAAAATCGGACCATCCCCACCATCTCCTACTGAAATCCCATCAGCATGCTCACGATTATCCTCACTCAAAAGATCAGCAGCTAGCACTGATCAGCCCTGTGCTGTCCCATTCATTCACAGCACCAGAGAAGATAGCACTGACATGGGAGGACCTTACAGACCAGGGAGCAGGGGCCACACCCACTCAGGTGTGCCAAACTCTGAAGCACAGGGGTTCCCCCAGTGCACCACAGCCACGCAGCAGCACGGCCACCGCCCTCTGGATCAGCCCCTCTGGGGACACGGTCCGATATGTGTTTAACAAGCCACCCAGGTGCTTCACGTGCATGCTTACGTTTGCCAACCAACCACTCTAATCACTTCCCGATGCTGCCACAGGGAGAAACCACAACTTCTCTGCCTGGTAGCCAAGACCTTAGGGTTTTTCCTGGTCCGGCTGGCCAGCTCCCCCAACCCAACAGAGCCTTACCCCAAACCCTCTACCCAGTCTACTACGTTCCAGAAGGCACTCAGGCCCCACTCTGCACTCATCATCTTCCTAGAGCCTGGCCTTGAAGCTACCTCCCCCGAGAAGCCCCCTGGCCCCTGGTGCCCCCGAATTGCCCTGCACTCCAGTGAGACTTATGCTGGGCACCTGCTGGCACGCAATGCCTTCCAGACCACACTCAGAGCACATTTCTCCCCATTCCACTACAAGTTTCTGGAGGGCCAGGCTCGTTCCTTATGCACCTGAGCATCATGCTCCTCTAGAAGCCTGGGCATGAGGCCAGTCGGGGAAAATTTGCTGACTATAAGAAAGAAAAAAAAAATCCCCTTGGGGAGCAAGTTCTGGTTCTCATCCTGACGTTGCCACTACCTTTCTGGGACAAGCGCCTTCCCATCTCCTGGCCTCAGTTCCCGCATCTGTGAAATGCACCATTATTCTTGTTTCTTCTACTCTACTCATCCACTGAACAAACCCAGCAGAGCCTTACCCCAGACACTCTGATCCAGGATCAGAGATGCACATGCACTAAAGTGGTTCCTGCTCTCCCCCTTCTGCTCCAGGAAAAGAGAAAGGCAACAAACAAGGAAACTCTAAACATTATTATATTCTAGACACTAAGTTCCATACATATACTTTCTCATTCGCAAATAAACAAGATTATTTCAGAGCATGATGAGCGTAGAAAAACACAATAGTAATATGACAGAAAGTGAAAAAAGGGGCCACTTTGCATAGAAAGGTCAGGCAAGGCCCCTCTAAGGAGGTGATATTTGCACTGAGACTTGACAGATAAGGAAGAACCAGCCATGTAAAGAAATGGGGAAAGGCGTTCCAGGCAGAAGGAACAGCACATACAAAGGCCTCAAGTCAAGAACAAGCTTGGCACGTTGGAGGGAAAAAAAAAGCAGGCTGCCCTGGCTAAATAGCAGGGCAAGCAGCTGCCGTACCCAGGAGTACTCAGAGAGACAGACAGACAGACGACCACCTATGATTGTGAGGTGCTCAAACCAGGTGGGCCTGACCCACCCCAGGACATCTGGGCCCCAACTCACAGGCAGCATTAGGGGTAAGGGTATGAGTCAGACCCCACGGCTTCCTGGGGCCCCCAAAGACCTGGTGTGGGCATAGGGGCGGGTACCACCCCTCAGCATGAGAACCTTACCGTACCCCCAGGACACCCATTGGTGGGGGAAAACAGGATCACAGAAGTATGTAGAATATAAGACACTCACAACTGCAGCCCCCAGGGGGCCATGATCAAGTGCTTCCATGAAGGGCCAGTTCCTGATTATACTATTTTCCCAGGACACAGAGAGGACAGAAAGCTTGGTCAGTGGAAAAGGAACAGAGTGATACTATTCAAGGCTTACTGGTCTTGGCCAAGTCTTAACCTTTGTGGGCCTCAATTTCCCCATTTGAAAATTGATGCTACTATTAGTGACTCTCTCCCAGGGTTGTTAAAAAGATTAAATGAGATACTGAATATAAAGCACTGTGCCTGGCAGAGGTAAGTGTTCATAAATGTACGCTGTCATCATTACCGCTCTTGGTTTTTCACTACCTTGGTTCTGTCTGCTGTAAGGATATTAATACAACATCACAAGACTCCTATGCCTTTGTACTAATAAATATTCTGCCTCCTAATGCAATATCCATGATCAGGAATAAAGAAAAAAAATTGAGACTCATGTTTCCTGACCTCTCATCCGATGCTGAATTCCCCTCTACCATACCCTGCTGTTTGGAAAATACATGCTGATTAAATTCTATTTTCATGATACTGTGCAATTAAAATGATGCATTAGGAATCCACAGATTTCTCTGTACTGTCATTCTGCAAGAAGGTGGGGATGGACGTTGCTGATTCTTCTGCATCATCCACAAACCACCCCAACCAAAACACAATCTCTCACCCGGTCCCACAAAATTCACGCCCACCTCCATACATACAATTAATGAATGTACAATGTAATCACTTCCATATGTACCATCACACACACATACAAACACACACACACACAAATGTTCTACAGTGGAAAACTCACCCATACCTAAAAACTCCACACCTAAAATCACTCCCAGAAACTCACTACAGCTACCCTGCACTGCACATGCACACAAATGTTGCCTCCCACAGTGTGCCAAGTATGTTCAAAAGAAACTGGACAGCAGGAACGCTGGAGCCAAATGCCAGGCTTCGAATCCTGACTTTGCAACTCCCTAGCTGTGTGACCCCAATCTCCAGGTGCCTCGGTTTCCTAAACTGTAAAATGGGGATGATAATAACAATATTCATTTTAAAGAAAGATGTGACAATTACAAAAGTTTAATACACGAAAAGGGTTTAGATCAGCACTTGGAAAGCACCCAATAAATTATTATTTTCTTCTTCATTACATCCGCACACTGCTTCCAAGCTGGTCTCGCACACTAACCCAGACCCGCGCCGGCCCACTTCCCCCACCCGGCTGGTCCGCACGCCCTGCACACCGCCTGCACGCCGTTCCCAGACGCGCTCGCCCACACAGTGCGCAGGCGCGCCCACCGCCCTCCGCGCGGGGCAGGGATTCGCCGCCGCCGGACCTCCGCCGCCGGGACTTCGCGCGCCGGGGCCCAGGAGCCGAAAAGCCCAGGCCACCGGGCCGGGCCCGACCAGCCCCTTCCTCCGCAGCCCGGTCACTGCCGAGGCTGTGAACGGCCGGGTCGCGGACTCCCTTCCGCCCCAGCCCCGCTCCGGCCGACCGGCTTACCTGAGGTTGGGGGCCCTGGAGCACACCGTCCCCCTCTCTGCGTCCAGCCCCGGGTCCAGGGACGGGTTATCGGCCGCGGCCAGTGTCTGGCCCTCCTGCGCTCCGCGGGCTCCTGGGCCGGGGCGGGGGACCGCGCCGGGGACGAGGAAGTGTCAGGGGCAGGGCCGCCCTACCCCGGGGAAAGTCCCCGGCGATTGACAGGCCGCTCGCCCAATCGCGCTACGCCGTCGGGGCGGGCCCGCGGCCGCGGGGGTGGGACGGAGCGAGGTAAACAGCAGCCGCCCGGGGAGGTCCGGGGCCGAGAGCGGCTGAGACGGCGCGGGTACCCCCTCCCGCGGGCCAGCCCCTCGGGCGGTGACCTCCCGGGCCTGGGCAGCCCCTCGTGGCACTCCCCGCGCCGGAAGCCCCAGAGTCCGGGATGAGGCCGGAATTTCAGAGCGGAGACGAGCCGCAGAGACCACCCCATCCTTTCCTTGCTGCCAGGGGCTCGTGGACCAGAGCGGGGAGGGGACTTGCCAAAAGGCACGTAAGCATCTGGAGCTGAGCCAGAGCTAGAGCTCAGGGCCCCAGAGTTGGGTCCAGGGCGCTCCCGAACAACTTCGCAGAGCTCCCAGAAATTCAAGCTGAAAGGACCCCCTAAAGAACTTTTCTTTCCTTTTTTTTTTTTTTTGCGTACTTACTGCCCCAGACATTGTAAGCATTTTGCATGCTTTACTTTATTTCTTTCGCAGGGCCACCCTTGTTTACTGTAAATAAATTAACATAACAGGCACTGAGAGGTTAGTTGACAGTAAGTGGCTGAACCAAGATTCAAACCCCGGTGGGCAAATCTAGAGTCTGCCTCCCACCCTGTCTGCGTATTTGTGGGACAGATGGTCCAAACAGCTGTGGGATTTCCCAGACCCTTAAGGAGCGGCTTGGTTTAACGGTGGGAACACTTTCTTTGGTTTCTCTTTAAGCCCATCATTTTATTTAAGAGAGTTTTAATTTCAAAAAAGGACCTAAACTGGGAATAAAGGACAGCTCTTTAAGTGGGGGTAAATATAACTTTATGAAAAACCAATTGCAAAAGACTTATTTCCTGGGAACTGATGAAAACAGTCATTGACAGGCCCTGGTTCTCAGAAATGACTTGGCGAGCTATTTCATACAGGCCCTCATTTTACAGAAGGAGAGATCTGTCAATCAACTGCGACTGTGAACAGACACACACACACCCCTATCCAAGTAGAAACCTAATTGGAGGATTCTCCTCTCAGGCCTTGTGACTTCAATTAATTCAAAGCTGTCTTCAAATTCTGGGATGCCTTTAGTTACTTCGAAAGTGTTACCACATTCTCAAAACAATACTAATTTTTGTTCATTTTAACTAGGAAAAGAAGTACTCATAGACTCTGATTTTAAAGAGGTTGGGGAGAGGAGGATGCAAAGGCCAAGCAAAGCACCTTTGAGTATCACCAACAGGGGAGGGTACAGAAGGATTAGAATCTGGGGCTGGTTCACCAGCGGCTCACAGGAATCACCCCTAACCATTAGGCTTCCCCAAACCGGCTTTCTTCCTGCTCTTTGTCTACAGTTCCCAATTTGCCTCCTGGAATCTGTCTTCCTAATCTCAACCCAAGTCTTCTCATGAACACTTAAATTTACTTTAAAAAATGAAGAGTCTCCACCTATTTGCATTTTGCTTCCAAACAATTTCAACTGTTTTTGTAAAATGTCTGACCTTCGAGAGTTAGGCAAATAGCTTCATCCCTTAAAGTGCCTGATGACCCCTAAGTGGACTTGCTGGACAGTACTCTGGTATGACATAAAAAGGTCATGTGGTCATTTTTTTTTTTTGACTGATTCCCTATTTTGACATAATTTTTCTTAACACAATATTTGAGAAAATGCTCTTCAAAGTCATGACCACACCCACCCCTTCCCTCCTTTTAAGTCTTAAATTGAATTTAGAGTTTGAATTCAGAACTTCCCACCATGTTAGAAGCCATGGAGACCATTGTTCACTATCCCCTATTTGACAGATAAGTAAACTGAGGCCTCAGTATAGTAAAGGACTTGTTCAGGGCCGCATCCATTGAGTGATGCCTGTTGGAAGCCAGGACCTTGGTTTTCCAGTTATATGTGCTCTTTCCACAGCACCATGTTGTCTTTCCAGTGTCATGATTTTTCCTACAGAAACTCAACACTCATTATGAACACAGGCTATGAATTTAACTAACTGGGTTCTAACCCCTACTCAACCACTTGCTAGCTGGGTGGTCTCCCTAAGCCTTAGTTCCTCTCTGAAAAATGGAGGAAATTGTATCTTACCCCTCAGGTGATCATGAGGATAAATGAGTTAATGCAAGGAAAGCTTGGCACAGAGTAGGCATTCGAGAAACGATAGTGGTGTATAGACACAGATTGCAGACACTGGACAGAACTTCACTGTTGAACCCAGGAATGCACCCTCCCCAAGTTCCATGTCACCATCCACATCCTCAGTGGTCCCCGAGACCCCTGGCAGGATGGAAATAGGGCCCCTAGCCTGGCACCCCCTGCCACCCCCAGATCTGGAAGGAGATGTCCGAGCCAAGAGCTGAGTGACTCAGGCAGCTGCAAATTTCTTGCTCTTCCAGAATGACAATAAGCACCTGCACAAAGCCCCACCTGGGAGGAGAATCAAAGGCCTGTGTTTTATCTTGTTTTTGTTTTAAAGCATGCAACTTCCCAGTCTCCTTTCCACCACTCCCTCCCTCTGCATCCCCTCCACTAAGGATGCTCCAAAGAAAGACCGAAGTCCACATTTGAGGGAATTAAAAAACATACCAAGAAACGCACCCATAACTGACTGAGCTTTAAATCAAATGCCTAAAAAGGAGTGGCGGTGACGTATTAAAAACATTAAGAGGTAACATTTACGGAGTATTTGCCGTGTGCTGGGTCTGCAGTTTGACATAACAGGGTATCTCCCAACCACCCTGAGGTCATTACCCCTGTCATCCCCATTTCACAGATGAAACTGGGGCTTTGAGGTGTTAGATGACTTGCCCAAGGTCTTATACAGCAACAAGTCCTAAATTCTTTCCTCTCTTAAGCATTAGGCGACGGAGTCTTGCCAGCCAGTAAGACAGAGCTCAAAATGCCAGTCCTTAAAAGCTCGTTTAGAAAGGATCAGACCCAGGCTTTCTCTCACAAGGATAAAGCCACCAAGGGCCCGAGAAGGGTAGGGACTTGCTAGAGGTCTCACAGCAAGTTTGTGATCAGTACTGACGGCTAGAACCCAAGGCTCCTTCTCCCAGAGCAGTGCTATTTCCACACACCCCACGGCTGGGAAGATGAGCTTCTAAAGCCAACCAGCTCAGCCTTACTCTAGTAGGTGAATTTGTGAGTTGGGGTCTTGGCTACAGGGGAATGAAACTCAAGCTGAGCGGCTAATGAACTAGGAAGAGAGGGATCCCGGGTCTGGGTCCCTTCCTTCCACCCAGTCTCCCAGCTCTATAGCCGGAGGCAATCCGGGGAATATAAAACCCATGGTGGATTCTAGGTGCTTTTTGGTATTGGGTGTGTGCACATGAGAGAGAGATTCGAGTGATAGTTAAATGAGAAATGCATGTCAAGCCCATGATGTTGACTGAAATTGTAGTAGGTAATCATATTTTTTGGGTAAGAAATAAAGAAGTGAGCAGAACCTATGGTCCCTGTTTCTCACCCTTGGCCTCAGAAGCATTTTTAACTCTATCTTCCTCCCAAATCACCGCATAAGGGGTAGACAGACGGCTCTGAGAGATCCCTAAGTTTTCACGTTCATTAGGCACCTGAAGGTGAATCAAACTCTATCATATTCACAATTTGCCCCTCCTCCAAGAGGATGTGGGTCATGCAAGGGTTAGGGTTTAGGCTCTGGAGTCAGACAGATTTGGGTTTAGGTCATAGCCCTGCCCGCCCTTACACCTGTGATTGCTCTCTGCCTCTTTCTTCACCAAGAACACGAAGGGCAGAGTCCAGTGCATAGGGTAGAGAAAGAATGAGGTGCCACAGGGACTGGCATGAGTTGAAGGCAGCAAAGCCCAGGGCCCAGAGCTGCAGAGGAACTTGCCCTAGACCTCACAAAGTGTTCTCAGAAGCACCGGGCCTAGAAGGCATGTCTCCCGACTTTTTCTCCAAGGTCTTTCCTGTTTTCCTCCTCTTCCCTCCCAGCTGTTTCCACTGTGGCCCTGGGCCTGCCATTTACGATAGGGTTTCTAGGATGCCACTGGTGGACGGAGAAGAAAGAGCCAAGTGACTCTGGGAGGAAATTCCCGGCCTCAGAGCATATGTGGCCAGGCACCTCCCACAGTTCCCAGGAGCCCTAGGCTTCCCCTAGTCCACCTCCTCTCCCTCTGGCCTCCCTGTCTTCAGGTCATGGTGTCAAGCCAGATCTGAGTTTGGATCCAAGCTTGCTTTTTGTCATCCTCCTGGAAGTGGGGAGAGGTCAGCCCAGCCCAGCCCAGCCCCTGAGGGAGGCAGCCCCGTGGGAACCAGACATTTACCAATCCTGGGAAGCCCTGACAGGGCCCAGAGAGCAATCCTCCCACAGCCTCACCCCATGTCCTTTCTCATACTCCCCCTTCCAGGGTCCCCCCCCTGCTCCCTCCATTCTTCTCTAGCCCAGAAGCCACGGTGACAGTGACTTGGTCTCTACACCTTGCCCCTCCTAGCCAGGGACTTCCCTGGGCTGGGCCTCTGACCAGCTCTGGAAAATCTGGACTGTTGGTGATTAAAGAGGAGGCCACCACCACTGTCTGCCAGCAATCACCCCCTCCCAGTGCCTCAGACCCTGTGTTGAAGGTTCAACCACCGAAGGGCCCGGCCAGCCCTAGGAGGAAAGCAGGTGGGAGAGCCCTCCAGAGATCCCTTTGCTCCAGCTCTGAGGAGGGTCCCAGCCCTCCATCGTGTTCCCCAGGGAGGCAGTGCTAGGCTCCTACCTGGTCTCTTCCTACCTCGCTCTATAGACCACTAACGTGCCCAGTACGCAGGCACACACCCACCCTCCAAAGCTCACATTCACACAGAGACACACACACATTCACGTAATGACCCAGACACAATGCAAACATAGACATGCTTGTGAACTTGCACTCACACGTATGCCTCAACAGGTCTGACACATGCTCACAAACATAGACAGACACACATTCTCACACCAACACAAATCCACGCTCACACTTGTGAACCCAATCCCTTTCCTTCAGGGAAGGATCAGACAAAAATAGACTTTTCTTTTTTCCTTTCCTTGGGAAAAACTAGCAGCGATGAGAAAGAAACACAGTGGCTGAGGAGGGGGCAAGAAGAGGAGGGCAGGAAGAGGAAATAAGAAATGGAGGGAGAGGAGCAAGAGGAGAATGAGGCCAGGCAAGGAGGTAGAGAGACCCAGAGCCAAGCCCCGGGTGGGGGAAGAGGGAGCTGGCCCAGGGGAGCAGCCGACCCCAGCTGGCAGGAAAGTAGGAGGCCAGGTGGCTCTTGGCGCAGAGCTGGGGGGTGGTCTGGCAGCCCCGGCACCCTCGTGCAGTGAGCCCTAGCCCTGTCCTGGCCCGCTGCCCCTGGGCTGGGTCACTTACCTGGGGCAGGAGAAGACGAGGGTGGGTACAGCTGGGGCTGCCACCCTGTGAAGGCTCCTCGGCTCACTGTGCTTCTGCAGGAAGGAGGGCTGGGCTGGGCTGACTTTTAGGCAGGAGGGGAATTCCCCGAGCTGGAGGAGCCAGCCGCCAGGCAGCCCCACAAAGCCCAGCTGAGGCCCCATCCTGCCCCCCTGGCAGAGCACAGGGCCCTTCTTTGTCAGTGCCCCACCTGTCACTTCCCAGACTGGCTATCACTTGCCAAGCATTCTGGGAGGGGAGGGAGTTCTGGGGAGTCGCTGGAAGCCTGATGGTTCTGCGGCTGGACCAGGAACTGGCACAGGGGCAGCCTGGTCTGCCCACCCAACATCCCACTGGCCCCCCCCCCCCCCCCCCCACTTCTCCCGAAGACTGCTAATTCCTTCTTTGCCTGAGGTGGGGGATTCCAGCACCCAGGGCCTTCAGGAAATGGCCAGATGCCCAGCCCATATCCTCCTCCTCCATCCCTATTCCATCTGTTTCCATTTAGTGTCTGTGGACTCTCCACGGGAAGGAAAGGCCACTCCTTCCCTCTGTGCTGGGTCTCATTTCCATGTCCAGTGGGCTTTAGTGACCTACCCACCAAGGAGCAGCCCAGCTCTACACTAACCAGGTGGTTCTCCTGCGCCTCACTTCCCCATCCCAAGGGAGCTTCAGTAATCCCCTGCTGTAAAATGGGGATAATGAGTCCTTCTGGGCCTGCCTCCTGTGAGGGTGATTAAAATAGAATGATTCGCAGACATCCTTTCTAAAGGATTGAGTACTTTACAAACATAAGATCTTAGCTCATTATCCACCGAAAAGATGCTTGGTGAGGTCATGGGTTGGCTGTGGATGAGTTGGCCTTTCTTGATCATTGCAGGTTCCGGAATTTGTTTGTTCTTTTTTTTTTTTTTTTAAAGATTTTATTTATTTATTTATTTGACGGAGAGAGAAACAGTGAGAGAGGGAACACAAGTAGGGGGAGTGGGAGAGGGAGAAGCAGGCTTCCCACGGAGCAGGGAGCACGACTCGATCCCAGGAGCCTGGGATCATGACCAGAGCCAAAGGCAGATGCTTAACTACTGAGGCACCCCAGCGCCCCCGGAATTTCTTTGTTCTTAACAGCAACATTACAGACCACTGAGGATACAGGAATGGACAAGTCAGACCCACTTCCTGCCCACTCAGAGGTCACAGACTCTGGGGCTGCCCTGTCCAGTACGGTAGCCATAGGCCACCCATGGCTATTTAAATATAAATTAGCTGAAGTTAAATAAATGAATAACTAGTTCCTCAGTAGAGCTCGCCATATTTCACGTGCTCAGTAGCCACATGTGGCTATCCCATAGGCTGCACATGTATAGAACATTTCCATCACCACAGAAAGTTCTACTGGATAGCATTGTTCTGGGGGCTGTAGGCTAGTAAGTAATTATAATAAAGAGTGGTAGAGATGTGTTATGACAGGAGAAATACAGGGAGCTCCAGGAGCATCTAGTCAGGATTTTGGGATCTGGGAAGTCTTCCTGGAGGAAGTGACACATCAGCTGAGACCTGAAAGCAGCCAAGCAAGAGCACAAGGAAGAGTGTTCTTAGCAAAGGGAATAGAATATGCAAAGAGAGAATACATTCATGGAACTGAAAATTGTTCACTCTGAGTGGAACATGGAGTGTGAAGCAAGGGGGAAGTAAAGAGGTGAGCCTGGAGAGATAAGCAAGGCCAAGTCACAAGGGGCCACACTCAGCTTGAGCAGGAGGTTGGGAGGTGGAGGATAGGAGGTGAGTGCCCTGAATCCAATCCTCTGCTGCTTCTGTGTTCTCCAGACTGGGATTCCATGGGGAATGCTGGAAAGAACTCCTGGCCCAACAGATGAGGAAGTGAAGGCCAGACAGGGGAAGTGACTTCCCAGGTGAGTAAATGAAGGGACTTCCTGACTCCTAGTCCGGTGCTCTTTCCCACACTGCACTCAGTCCCTTGGTCACACTGGCCACTTTTTCAATGTTCAATAGCCCCATGGGCAAGTGCCTGCCATACCAGCCTCTGCAGGTATTTCCATCAACACAGAAAGTTCTACAGGACTAGCAGCACCAATCCTCAAGCTAGATCAGGTGGAAAGACCCTTTTCTCTGCAGGGAGTAAATTACACCGCACGCTGACAGTATCAGATGCTCCCCTCTCTGTCCTCTGATACCAGCTTGCAGGGCCTTCCTCACCCATGTCCCCAACTGGGCAGGAACAGGATGGTGACAGGACTCGGCATCAGGGAGAATGCTCTTGTCCCTGGCTCCCTCTGGGAAGCCTCCTGGTGGCCTGTGACCAGCCATCTGGGTCAGCCAGGGCCTTCTGTGAAATTGAGGAATGTCCCTTCCTTGAGGAAAACGGGCTTCAGATTCCTCATCAGTATAGTGTGTAATTCAGCCCTGACGTTCCTGGATTGCAATGTTTCCTCTAAACATGACATTTTCTCTCCACAGGCCACGGTAATCATAGATCCTCGGTGAATTCACAAGGCCTTGCTTGGACTGGTTCCTGCTCATGGCATCTTAGATGGTGGAATGACCTTGAAGGGCTAAGGAGGCTCAAGAAGCTGGCCCCACGTGAACTAGAATCTCTAGGCAGGAACACTTGGCTTGCACGTCCTGGGGGATGATTGGCTCTGGGCTCTCCGTGCTGAAATGCTGAGCACAATTAGCTTCTCCCACCTTCTCTCACACCTCTTCTTCTTTCAGCCATGGATTCCCTGAAGTTGCCTTCCTTGTTCAGGCCGTGGGATGGACATCAAGGAGGAAGGGGCCCTTGGACTGCGCATCAGAGGAGCTGAGTTTGAGTCCTGGCTCTGCTGTGTGGCCTGGGCAAGTCCCTTCCCCTCTCTGGTCCTCAGCTTCCCCTTCTATAATGTGAAGGAATCAGACTAGATGATCACTAAGGGACCTTCCATTTTGACACTGTAAGGAAGTCCAAAAGTTGAGAAAAAGGAGAAATCAGGGCAGGCCAAGATGGTTAGGAAATAATAACACTAATAGCTAATTTTTAAAAAAAGATTTTATTTATTTATTTGAGAGAGAAAGAGAGGGAGAGCAGGGGGGAGGGGCAGAGGGAGGGGGGAAGCAGACTCCTCGCTGAGGAGCGAACCATGCTGGACTGGATCCCAGGATCCTGGGATCATGACCTGAGCCAAAGGCAGACACTTAGCCCAGGTGCCCACTAATAGCTAATATTTAAGATTAACATGTACTGGGCATGATACTAAGGGCTCTTAAACTGTTTCATGCTTTCCTCATCAGAACTCTAGGACATAGGTGCCCCTACTTTATGGATGACGTGGCTTAAGTCACACCTAGTACATAGCACAGCTGGAGTTCAAACTCAGGTCATGTCAGCAGAACTCACCTTGGGGGAGACATGATCCATGCTGGACCTCAAAAGATGGCTGAAATTTGGATACACACAGGGAACCTCTCACAGGCCCACTCCTTTGATACCTAATTGCCCAGCCCCACCGCTCCCACCCTGACATCTCTGGTCTCGCTGATGTTGTGAGAACAGAACTGGGCCAGTCTCATCATAGTCAATCAATATTTATTTAGCAAATGAATGGATTTGATTCCATGGGTGTTCTGATTCACCAAGTCTGCTGAATGCTCCCCAAGGGTGGGAATTCCTTATGCCACAGGGACCTAGTCCAGGACTCTGGGCAGATTTCTGGAACCCACCATAGACCTAAGAAATCATACTTTCTGGGGAGTAGAGCCCTAGAGGCAGCATTTTTAGTAAGCTCCCAGGGGTTATCATAGTACTTAGTAGTTTGAGAGGCCCAAGCTCCCTTACTGGGTCTTCCAGCTCCAAAGTAAGCATTAACTGCTCATATAAAGGCAGCCAGGAATTCACTGTCATGGACCAGTGGGAGATACCATGCGTCCTGGTACTTCTCTGGGTCACCCATGCATCAAATCCATGACTTTTGCAAAAATGCTTCAAGTCTACAAGTTTCCACTAGGGGCCAGGCCCACTACTGTTACTACCTCTCTGTGTGACATGAGCAGCAATTCCTCTCTCTGTCCCTCACCTTCCTCATCTGTGAAAGGGGGTCGCGATTCTCCTTGCCCATCTATAATCCTGGGAATACCTGTGTGCATAGAAGTGCCCGTTGAGATCATTTCATAAAGAATATCATAGGTCAGGCAGTCATCAGTGTGAGAGTCTGCCAGAATCATCTGACCCATTTAGTCTGGGGTGGGGCCTGAGATCAGAGGTTCTCAATCCTGACTGCATGTTAGAATCACCCGAGGAGCTTTATAAAAATACAGATGCTCAGGCCCCACCCCAGACGAATTATATCAGGATCTGGGGGGGGTGGGGTGTGTGGCCTGGGGTTGGCATTAAAAGCTCCCCAGGTGATTCAAAGTTGTGACTCCTGCTCTCAAAGCTGCCTTTCTAACAGTTGTTTTTGATACAGGTGGTCCCAGGACCTCACTGTTCCCCTTTTTGTTCCAGGGAATGTGCCTTCTCAGTACCAGCATCAGAGACTAAGAGGACAACAGATCTTAGAATCTGGAGAGAAGAGAGCTCTATTCCATGTTTTGTGGGCCACAGGACATTATACATAGTGGATTTGAAAGGAAATATTCAACCTCAAACCAAGTCACTACGAGGAGAGGAGGTACATGTAATTCTGGCAGCATCTGAAAAAAAATGGGATTCAGGAATGCATTTTGCAAAATTGTGCTTTCCAAGGAGAGGAAAGGAAATGGATTCAAGGCACTATGTTGCAAGGTTCTTGTCGAAGGAAGAAGATCCAAGGACAAATGTTGCAAGACTGTGCTGCTAAAGGAAGTGGCTTTTTAGCTCATTGGATCTGGAACAAACGTAGAGATTATCTTGACCACTCCCTTGGCTGGACAGAAAGGGAAACTAAGGCCTGGGAAGGCGAAGGCATGTGCCTAAGGTCAGGTAGGGCGTTGCTGACAGAGCTAGTATTACTAGGCTTCTCAACGGCCTCCTGCCTACAGTCTTTCCTCTAGGCCTCCAGTATCTATCATTTCTGACTTTGCTCCGGCCCCCAGCCCAGCCTCTACGCTCACATTCTCTTGGACAGCACCCCCAGGTCACATGGCGGGACTAAATCTGTGAACCTGGATCTCCACCTGCCAGATAATAGGGGCCAAAGGCAGTGGGAGGCTGGGGCAAGCTGGAAAGGAAGGCGCTGCGTCTGATGATGTGGCCTGACCTCAGAAAGGAAGCCTGGTCACCAAGGGGAATTTCCCCGGGGGTGAGGTCTCATGTCTATGCAAATAATGCAGTCCAATTAACCTGGACCCCAGGATGGGAGAGGGGCCTGGGGAGAGAGGCCCGGGAGACAGGGAAATGGGGAAGGCAAGCGATAGAGCCTGATCACAGAGCCCTGTGCCAGGCTCCTCGTATACTGCATCTCATTTCGTTCCTGCAACAGCCTCCCAGCCCAGGAGAGCTGGGAGCCTGAGGCCCAGTGAGGGGAGGGTACATTTGCCCAAGAGAACGCAGTACCACCCCGAGGAGAGAGCCGGCCTAGGAGAGCCACGAGGAGGGTGGATTTGGAGCTGCCGCTGCTGCTGCTGACCAGAGTGACAGTGACAAGGCTAGAGTCAGAGAACTGCAGCAAAGTTTCATTTTGGGTTTCCATCTCACTCACCTGGGGAGTTTTATCCTGTGGACAGCTAAAACGCAGATGGGGAGATAGTTGACCCTGACCTCCCTTGGGCAAATCCCTGCACTCAGGTTTTCCAAAGCCCACGGGTGGGGTGTGTGGCCCCGGCACTGTTAACCCTTTCACTGCCAGCTTCTAGAACATTCCTAGAAAAGGGAACAGAATGGGATGGGGGCTTTTGAAGGAAAAACCTCTCCCTCCTGTCTCTTGCCATCTCACTCACGTTGAGCCTCACTACTCCAGGAAGACCTCCCTGGGGATTTTGTTCCTTCCGAACGCTGACCCCACTTGCAGCCTGGTTCTCCGAGGAGCTGCTCCTGCCTCCTCTGAGCAGGGCTGCAAGTAGGAACAGGGCTCAAGTCAGAGCAGTTGGGTGCAAAGTCTGCCCTCCATAGAGTCCGGTGGTTGGCTCTCCTGTGGAAGAACGTACGTAAGAGAGCAGGCAGGTCACTGATGTCTGGAGTTGTGTGCTAGACACGAAGGCTGTGTGCCGAGCAAAGTACGAGTGCATACATGCCCTGGTGAGTGCGTGTGAAAGGCAAGTGTGTGAGAGGCAAGTCTAGGTAGCTGTGCGAAGAGATTCCTGTACGGCCCGTAGTACATGTATGGACGACAATATCTGTACTTCTGAGCAGTGTGTTTGTGGGCGCAATCATTGTATTTTTCCCCACGTGGTCTGCAGTGTGTGTTTCTGTGTGTGTGTTACCAGCAGTGTGCTTCTTCCTGATTCTGGATACACACGGTGTGTCCCTGTGGGTATGACTGGCAGTGATTTGGAATTCTGCGTGTGTGATAGTATTTATGGGCTTTGAGTGGATACCAGCTGTGTGGGAGAACAGAAATTACTGGCCCAGCACAGGCGTGGGATCTCTAGGTCCGTTCCCCACCCTCCCAGCTCCGCCTGTCAGGCCATCCTGTCCCCACCCATGGCTATCTCCAGGTCAAGGTCCATGGTGATGGTAATGGGGTGGCCGCTAGGTGGTTCTGACTGCAGTTGGCGGCACAATAGGCAGATGGTGGTAGCTGGGAGGGGTGAGACCATCCCACAGAAGGAAATGAATGTTCTGGAAACTGCTACAACAGCTGGGCCTCAGGGGGAAGGGTTTGGCTCTGGTTTAGGACTTCTTCAGTCCTTACCTGAGAAGCAGGCACCGGCGGCCTCTGGCATCACATCTTGCTTTTTAAAAGCACTTCCTGCCTCTGGGTTCCCAGGTAATGACATCTGGCTTTGTATATCTGCTTCCCTCTCTAATTCCCCACAGCAGATAGGGCAGCTTCCTTGGTTTCTCACACCGCCACGTCTTTCTTCTCTTTTCTCCATGTCTGCTTCTTCCACCCTGGCTCATGTCCCCATCCCTCCATTTCTGAGAAATACTGCAAGCCTGTCCACTGGTCTCCCGGCCAGTTTCCTTCTCCACACTGGCCACAGAGACCTCTTTCTAAAGGACAGCTCTACTCACGCTACCCCTGTCCCTGGCACCTTCGGGGCTGGCTGGGGCCTGGAGGGTAAGGTCCACACTCTAGCCTGGACTCTCTGTGACCCTCTCAGACCGAGTCCTCACGCCCTGGATGTGGGGTCCAAGGCCCCCAAGGGCACTTCCCATGGCCTCCACTTCCCACCTCTGGGCCTTTGCTCCCACTGTTGCCTCTGCCTGGAACTCCCTTTCTCCTTCAATATCCTTTAGTGTTGAAGGCATCTCTCCTCACCTTTTGAGGTGCCTCGCACATGCCCCTTTTCCAAGGATCCTGTGTCAGTCCTTCTGTGGTTATCTGTGGCCTCTGCACGAGGTACCCCTTGCTCTGTGTCTTGGTTGTATTTTTCTCTTCTTTCCCCACTTAGCTCTTGAGGGGTTAGGGGGCACAGTGTAGGGACTCAGTGGTCATCAGAGGTTGTTGATAGAGACTCCCCCTCTGAGTCTTTCTCTAGGACATGGAATCCAGCCTATGTATTAATACCAAAGACCCAATATGGGGCCCTTATTATGTCCCAGATAGTGTGCTCAGAGGTATCCATGCGTTGCTGTATTTAATCTTCATGAAACCTTGTGAAATAGAAACTTTTGTGATTCCCATTCTACAGATGGGAAAATCAAGGCATAGAGAGGCCAAGTGACTTAGCTACTTCTAAATGGTTGGCTGAGTTTCCAATCCAGCCAGCCTGCCTGCCTCCATAGATTAACTGCTGAGTAGAGGGCTCTGTTAGGAACTAGAATTTCCTGGTTGCCTAACTCAGCTGTAAAGTGGGGAAGTCTGCCTGGGGAAACCTGAGGTCTCAGAGGCCTGCTAGAAACACCGATTTGCTGCTTTGGGGTTCTGAAATTGGGGTTGGGCAACTTGACACTTCTCCCTCCCATCCTCAGCGCGGTCTGGCTTCCCTTAATCAAGAGGAGGAGGAAGGGGACATGTCAGTAGTGAGCACAGCAGGAATCAGGAGACCGGGGTGCTGACCCCAGATCCAGCCTTTAGCAATACCATGGTCACGGGGCCTTGATTTTCAAACTCGTGAAACAAGAGGCGTTGGTTTGGATGAGCTCTCGGCCCATTTCCGGCTCCATCCATGATGTGTCGCCTGTACCTTCAGGCAGTTTGCTTCACTGCTTGGTCCCTTGGATTCCTCATCAGGAGAATAAGGGGATCACCCGGCACTACCGCAACTGAAGTCTCGGCTGCGGAGGAGAAGCTCCTCCCGCGGGATTACGGGATTACTGGCTGCTCAGCAAAACCGGGGCACCGGACAGTCAGGGGGTTTCGGACAGCCAGCTGTCCCCACGCTGCTCTCCAACGGCTGGAAATGTGGCCACGGCGGTTCCCGGCAACCTGCTCCCAGCCGGTCACTTGGGATATTTCCTTGTGGCCCCGAAGACCGAGGTCGGAGCACCCCGGTCTAGAACTTCTGAGAATTGCTCCCTCGTTAGGGACAATGCAGGAGTGGAGGCAGGAGTGGAGGCAGGGGGCGGGGCGAGGAGCTAGAGGCGGGGCGGGGCGGGGCTGCGGGAGGGAGAAGCCGGGGTCCAGGGCAAGAGGGAAGGCAGTGGGAGTTCGGGCCGGGCAGGACTGCAGGGCTCCAGCTCGGTCGTCCGCTGAAATGCCAAGTGCCCCGGGGCCAGTCGCTTCCTCTGTGGAAGTGACAGTTGTCTGTAAGTGCGAGAAGGAGGTGAGACTTTCCGAGGGCCCCTTCCACACTGAGAACATCACCATCCTCCTTTTCTCCCTCTTTGAGACAGCAGCGGTCTGGGCTTCTGCTTTCTCTTTCCTTTTAGTTTTAATTTAGTCCCTGCCACTTGTCTCCGTTGAACTTTGGCCACAGAAACGATCTCTGGTGTCACTCAACACCGCGTTTTGGAGAAGGCTGGGTGGGAGGGACGCTCGTGTGTCAGCTCTTGGGGATCAGGACACAACAGTCTCCCGTGTTGCAGCTTTAGCATCAGGCGGGGCATTCGGTCAGTATACGCTGCCTGCATGAATGACCGATGGAGGTGCCCGGGATTCGGAATAGCGGCCACTCTGCCCTCTGCCACAGCTCCAAGAGGGAAAATGTGGCTTGTTCTGCAGGCACCTGGGTCTTACCCCAAGTGGGACTGTTACAACAGCCTCCCAACTGGCCAGCCCTCCTTCACACGTTTTTCTCAAGTGGGTGGCTAGCCACATACTTTCCCTCTCAAGAACCTCCGAAGGCTCCCCCTGCGTTCTAAGAAAAAACCCTGACGGCCTCTGTAAGTGGAGGGAGCAAACTCCCATTTCCAATCTCATCTGCCTTGCCCGACAAACCCTGAGGGTCTCCCTCCTACCAGAGACCAATCCCAGACTGCAGCCCACCATAACTGAAAAGTAAGTGAAAACTGCCCGGTGAGGAATTAGAGCGGTCTTGTACATTGCAAGCGCTCCGTTTGAGCTCATTCCTGGTTTCTGGGAATTCTAGAAATTCCTGCTCTGCTTGTGTGTTCCCCTTGGCCTCAGGGGGCCTCCCAATTCTCTTCCCTCAGATTCCATCACTCTTTCGACTGCAGAGCTATTTTCCTCTTGGCACAAATTTTTAAGGCACTTCGTGCTTGTCTTTGGATGTCTCTGTGATGTGCAGCTGACTTCTGGACAAGAGAGCTCAGAAATCATCTCGGGATCCACTTACCAGCTCCTACAGTGGGGCCTGCCCCCAGGCTGGTGGTGCTGACAGCCAAATCCAGGCAGGGCAGCCCCCTGCTGAGCGCTTGCAGGTGTCACCTCATTTCCTCCTCTAAAGGCTAGGGGATGGGTGTAACTGGAGGCTCAGAAATGCCATGCTCACGGTCATTTGGTGGCAAAGATCTGACTCCACAGCTCTTAACCACTTTGTTAATTCTATCTTTTGGTAACAGTTGTGTGAAGTTGGGTAAATCCCCCCAAAAAGCTCTCAGCGGACCCTCCTGGTGTCCGGGCTCACAGCCTGGTGGAGGGAAGAACAAGGTAACCTTCTTGCTTTCAGCCTCATTATGGCAGAGATGAAGATGGGCCTCTTTAAAACTGGTGGGCCCACCCCCGCTGTCCAGATGCCCAGGGAGGACAGCGGCTGGCCCAAACCCCGTTCCCTGGGCAGCTACTACCGTAGACGCGCTCTGAGTTGCCAGCAGAGATGAGGCCAGTCAGGCCAGGGAGAAGGGTCCTCCAGCCAGCCCGCACCCTCACGGCACTCAGGGGACAGCTTCACACCCAAGTGTCAGAGCAGAAACACAGCTCACGGAAGGCAGACCGAGAAGTTGCAGTTGAGCCTGCTGCTTATCAGTGATCTTCACAAAGGAGAAAACTTTCCACAGACCTCCCCAGATCACGATCGCATCTGGTGCCCTTGAAGAGCTCAAAAGAGGAAGTTTGGGTTGGGTTGTAATGGATGAAGAACACAGAGAAACATCCAGGCAGCAGGGGGATGAGAGGGAAGCCGAGACCTGGAGGGGGCTGGGCCAGCTTTAGCTCACGCTCTCACTCGGGATTCTCAGGCGACAGGAGGAGGCGAGGACTTACTCCCTGGTGGGTGAATACCTCAGGCTGCAGGTCTAAGTCAAAAACACAGATCCCCCCTGGAAATGTGTTTGTGAGTCTGTAGGTCTGTTTTTATTTCAAGAGGGAAGTGGAAAGGGGATGATTTGGGGGCACATCCTACAATGTCAATGTTAAAAGAGAAAGTCAACATCCTTTTGCCCAACTCTCTCATTTTGTAGATAAGAAAAGTAGAGACTCAGGGAGGGAAGGAGATTGGCCAGAAGCTGGAAAGCATGTGTGTGCGGATGCAAATCTGAACCTCGGTATCCAGACTCCTGGTTCCATCTCTCGCGCAAAAACCTGCATGGGGCGGGTAGTGAAACAGTGGGAGGCCTGGCAATTGGCGGGAAGACACTGACCGTCCCTCCCCTCCCCTTGAACACTCAGCTGGTATCAGCCACCACACCCCACCCCACCCATTCAAAGCACACACTCCACTCGTTTCACAGACAGAGGCTCAGTATGTTTCTGGATTTGACAAAGCCCAAACCAGGGCAGTGGCTGCAGCGAGGGACGGAAGCCGAGAAGGGCTGAGGAGGAAGACGGGGAGTGGAGGTGGATGGGATCTGTGGCTACGGTTCTTCAGCTGCTCTCACGGGAGCAGGGTGACCGTGCTGGGCCTTCGGTGGCCTGTGGGAGCGGAAGCCTTCCCTAAACCCCAGTTGAAGACAAGAGCCCCCCCCCCCCCCCCCCCCCCCACCCGTCCCTTCCTTAGTCTCAACAGCTGGAGCAATCAGGCTCAGTCATGGTGGCTGGTGCTCCTGACCAACGCCGGTGGCCCTAGTCCTTGCCTCCACAGATAGCCAGCAGGGCCTTCAGGAAGTCTCCAGAGGTGTCACCCTGGCAGGAACAGAGGGAGAGCAGTGAGTGAAAACAATCCTGATGGCCTCAATGCCCCTTCCTCCCAGCTGCTGTCAGCGTAATGTCTCCCAAACACACAAATGTGACTGCGTCCTTCTGTGGCTCCCCACTACCCTCAGGAAAATGGCCAAGCTCTCAGCTTGGCTTCAAGGCCTTTTGTGGTCTGGCTTCACCTCCCCCCTCCCTTCTGGGAGCATCTTGCTTCATCTTCCTACTTTAATACCTACCACGCCTCTGACCAGCACGCCCTCTGCACCGCCCCCAAATCCTGCCTGCCCTCTGATGCCCCCTCCTCCGCGAAGTGTTCCTGCCCTCGATTCTTGCCTTCCTCCTCCCACAGCCATTAACACATGTATGAACCAGACTCCTCATTTGAACAAACACTATGGAACACTTACCGAGTACCAGGCCCTTGCAGGAATTTATGGGAACCTCACTGTCTTTATGACACATCATAATGTCTGGCCTACAGTAGAGCGATGGGAGGCCAGACTCCCCCTCCTTTACAGTGGCTCCTGTCATTTTTATGATATATGCTGTTTTTCTTTTCTAATTTTTGGTATTTGATTTAAAAAATCATTATTATAAACAATGTAAGTCAAAGGAAAGATTATACGATAAAAATCTCCCATCCCTGACCCCTTTTTCCCCAAATCAAGAGAGAGGCACGGTGACTATTTTCTTGTCTGGGTTTCCAGCAACAGTCTGTGCATATACTAACAGGTATAGGTGTAGAATGTCCCTTTTCTACACACATGGACACACAGCATTCACACTCTTCTGGGACATACATTTTTGACTTAGAGAAGATCCCAAATCAGCAGATAGAGCCCCCGCGCACTTTTTCATGGTTGTATCGTATCCTATCCTATGGGTGTACCACACTTTCTCTAACCAGTTCTGTATGAAGGCTTTTAGTCTTTTGCTCCTGTAAACAATGCTGGCATAAATTCATAAATTCTCCACATCTTTGGGAACATGTGTAGCTATGGAAGGAGGGAAGTGGAAAGGGGATGATTTGGGGGCACATCCCACAATGTCAATGTTAAAAGAGAAAGTCAACATCCTTTTGCCTAACTCTCTCATTTTGTAGATAAGAAAAGTAGAGACTCAGGGAGGGAAGGAGATTGGCCAGAAGCTGGAAAGCACGTGCGTGCGGATGCAAATCTGAACCTCGGTATCCAGACTGCTGGTTTGTAAGCTATGTCTGTAGGATCAATTCCCATATGCAGAATCACCAAGTTCAAAGTGTATGTGTTTAAATTTCTGAAATCTGCCAAATTACCCTTCAAAGATGTGCTACCACTGTACATCCCCACCAAGTCTGGGTGAAGCCGCTGTGAGATTTCCCACAGGCTATCTACCAAGCACAGTATCAAACTTTAAGATCTTGGCCAACCTCTAAGACAAAAAAAATGCGCTCTGTGAGTGAGAGAAGTCAGACCCAAAAGATCACATATCACGTGACTCTATTTCTACGAAATACCCAGAAAAGGCAACCCTACAGAGATAGAAAGTCACTTGATGGGTGCTTACCAGCAGGCATGGAAATAAGTAAGCAGGGACAAGGGATCTTAGTGTGGTGATGGAAATGTTTTAAAACTGCATTGTGGCGATGAGGCATGACTCCTTCGACTTACTAAAAAATATTAAATGCACCTTAAAATAGGTGCACTTCATGGTATATAAATTATGCTTCCATGAAATTGTCTTTAAAAAGCCCCCCCAAAATGGGCTATTTTATTTAGAAGTCCTTCATTATAAACCTCTGAGCCATCTGGAATTTATTTTTGTATACACAGTGAAGTAGGTCTTTCATTTATCAACATCTCTGTTGTCAGAGAGAACTCATAGAGAAAAAGACTGGAGGGTGCCTGGGTGGCTCAGTTGGTTAAGCGACTGCCTTCGGCTCAGGTCATGATCCTGGAGTCCCTGGATCGAGTCCTGCATCGGGCTCCCTGCTCGGCAGGGAGTCTGCTTCTCCCTCTGACCCTCCCCCCTCTCATGTGCTCTCTCTCATTCTCTCTCTCTCAAATAAATAAATAAAATCTTTAAAAAAAAAAAAAGACTGGAAATAGAAAGGACTCATAATCCCATGGTCAGGGATGTGACGCTCACGCCCTTCCCCACTGATCTCTAGCCCTTCCCCCTTACTTCAATGGCTTGGTGGAGAGACTTGTCGTATTTCTCAATGAACTCCCGCCGGATGTTGAGCAGGTCGATTTCACTCCGGGAGACCATGATCCTAGTGAGGGCCTTCTCATCTGTGCCAGCACCCTGGTGGAGCCAGGGGAGAGGGAGACACAGGGCAGGAGGGGAAATAGGGTCAGGTCAGGCAAGAACTCGTGGGTGTCCATCTGCTTGTCTTCCTTTTCCCTCCCAAACCAGGTGAGATATTCTGCCTCAGTCTTCCACAAATAGTCACCCAGATTCCCCTGTGCCTAGGACTGGCCAGACACAAGAGTTGTAAGAGTTGAATGGTGTGCCCCCAAAATTCTGTCCACCTGGAACCTTACAACATGACCTCATTTGCAAATAGGGTCTTTGCATATGTAATGAGTTGAGGGCACACTGGATTAGGGTAGGCCCCAAATCCAACAACCAGTGTCCTTATAAGAAGAGGACACATGGGGGCGCCTGGGTGGCTCAGTTGGTTAAGCGACTGCCTTCGGCTCAGGTCATGATCCTGGAGTCCCGGGATCGAGTCCCGCATCGGGCTCCCTGCTCGGCAGGGAGTCTGCTTCTCCCTCTGCCCTCTTCCCTCTCGTGCTGTCTGTCTCTCATTCTCTCTCTCTCAAATAAATAAATAAAATCTTTAAAAAAAAAAAAAAAAAGGAGGACACATGGGTATACACACAGAGAAGGTCATGTGAAAATAAAGGCAGAGCCTGAGGGATGCATCCACAAGCCAGGAAACACCAGGATTCCCGGCAACCACCAGGAGCTAGGAGAGACGCACGGGAGAGTTCTCCCCTCAGAGCCTCCAGAAGGAACCTAACACCTTCATTTTTGACATCTGGCCTCTTGAACCACGAGAAAGTAAAATTTCCATCATCACTCAGTCTGTGGTAATTTGTTAAAGCAACCCTGGGAAATGAATAGGGGGCCCAAGGAGCAGCCACAGGACATGAAATGTGTGGGCCCTTCTGCTCCGAGGGGGCTCAGCAACACCATCTTAGGAGCCAAAGCTGGCAAAGGCGAGTGCTCAATAAATGGCCGTCATGTTTGGGGACTGTAGGCGGAGAGGAGTCTCAGGCTCGCTCCCACCAAACAGCCTGCCCAGGCTCTGTCAGCAGCTGAGTCTCCACTCACTGGGCTGAGAGGGTGGCCAGAGCGACCTGGGTTTTCAGGAAGCCAGGGCTAGTCCCGGTGTCCAGCACTGGCTACCTTTGTGATCATCTGTCACGGGAGACACTGTGTCACCTGCTCGACTGTGAGCTCCAAGAGGGCAGAAACTGAGCCCTACTCAGCCCTGTGTCCCCGGAGCAAGTTTCTCAACCTTGGCCTCTGGGGCCATGTCATTCTTTGCTTTGGGGATCCGTCCTGTGCATTGTAGGATTTAACAGCACCCCTGCTCTCGTCCTACCAGATGCCAGCAGCAACACTCCCCAAGTAGTGGCGACCAAAATGAGTCTGAACATGGCCAAATGTTCGCCAGGGGACAAAATCACTATCCTAGAGCCAAATACGGGGCAGATGCTGATAAACATCAAAGGGGAAGAAACAGTGGCCACCAGTCCTGACCTAGGTGACTGCACACATCTGTGTTTGTGGGTGGGCAGAAGGGCTGGAAGGGAAAGGAACAAACAGTTTGTTTACCTTCATGGACTTGTAAAGTTTGTCGGCAAAGAAGAGAGGCTTGTTCTTGACACTTTGAACTGGGAGGAAGAGAGAGATGCAGGAAACTTGGTCAGAGGCGGTGTGCCCAGACTATGGGCTGGGCTGTCTTCTCCCACCTCCTCTCCCTCCAGCCTGGGCTGCAGGTCATGGCCAACCCCAGGCTCATACTCAGGGCCCGAGACCTTCACTCCTCCTTCCCGATGCCACCTCCTCTGGCTCATCCTTCGACTTGGCTCTCACTGGGTTGCAACTCACTTCCTGCTAAGGGGCTTGCAGCTAACCAAGGTCAGTCGAGGACTCAAAGGGAAGAAACTCCTCATTAACCCCAGGCACAGGGCCTCAAACTTCGAAGCGCCTCAGAATCACTGGAGAAATTGATTAAAACTTGGGTTTTAGGTGCCACCCCACAGATTCAGATCCAAGAAATATTTTGTGAAGTGGTTCGCAAAGCGTGGTTCCTGGACGGCTCCAGCAGCAGCATCTGGGAACCTGGTAGAAATGCAAATTCTCATGGCCCATCCCAGATGTGCTCAGACTGCAACTCTGAAAGGAGGTGGCCGAACTGTCCCACTCCGCCAGGGACATCCCTGGTTCTAGTACAGACCAGAATGGTTGTCTCCCTACTCTGGTGCAGCCTCATGTTGGAGAGCGACTGATGTAGAGGAAGACTAGGCCAGAGAATGACTGTCTGTAGGTGTAATTTAAGGCACTGTGCCCATCCCTGGGGCTGAGTGTTGCCCCAGAGCCTGCCCACTCTAGCTGCATTGGCAGCCCCAGCTCCTCATGTACCCCCACCCCACATAATGCTGCCTGGCTCTACCAGTCCCAGCCCCTTCTCAAGGCCTGGGGGGGGGGCTCCAGCCTTCGGCAGCTGCTGAATTTCAAGGCTCCAGGGCCCACACAGGGATGTCTCAGGCAGCTTAAGGAGCAGGAATCAGACACCTGTATCAGAAATCCAGAATGACTCTGGGTATAAAAGTATCTCTGTGAGGAGGGCAAGGGGCAAGAGGCTGGGGTTACACACTCCAAGGGCACAGTCACTCGGGCTATGTGTCATGCACGGGCTCAGGAACCCACGGGAAAGCTCACATCGTACACCAACCTTCCCAGCTCCTCATGTATAGTATGCGTGTGTGTGTGTGTGTGTGTGTATGCACGCGCATGCACACCCTAGTCCTGCAGAACACTGGGCCCCTCCCCGCCTTGCTGCCACCTTCCCCGTGACCTCTCCTGGGGAGAGCTGTTCCGTCATCCTGCCCCGCAACCTGGAACAAGTCTTCACAATAACCCCCTGCCCCCAACCACATGCTGGCAGGACCCCCCCCCCCCCCCAGTGCTGGGGTTTATTCTCTAATACTAGGAGCTCAGGAAGCTGCCAAGGCCACACTTGTCCAGTGAATCTGGCCACGTTCCCAGCACCCCCAGCCCTTTCCCAGGACATCCATCCCCGTCCCTTGGTCCCATCAGTTACCGATGGCCACAAACACGTCCCTGACGTCCCCGGACATCTCCTTCTTGATGGTGTGCTCTACGTCGTAGTTGGTCATCTTGACAAACTCCTGGAAGACTGGCCCCAAGAGAAGCCCCACAGGTGGGGGGTGAACTTCAATTCAGAGGGAGGGGAGAGATCACCATTTCCCTGCCCACCCAGCTCCCCTCGCAGGCCGTGCCCCAGGAAAGGGAAAAGGGACAGCAGGTATGGTCGCAGCCCAGGCCTAAGGCAGGATCGTGGTGGGAGGGAAATTCTGACCTCAAGGCTGCCTTGATCTCAGAGCCAAATCTGTGTCAAGTCAGATGCTGCCCCAGAGCCTTAGACGCGTTCTAGGAACCTCAGCTGGGGTAGCAAAAGGAGCTTGGGTCCTGGTAAAGGCTCTGCCCTGAGCTCATTGAATGACCTTGGGAGAACCCCTCCCCGCTTCTGGGCCTCCCCTTCCTCCTGTGTCAAGTTGGGATAGAGATTAATGTAAGTAATCATAACGAGGACACTGAGGAAGTTACCATGCGCCAGGCATTATGCTAAGTGCTTTTCATGCATTATATTTTTTGTATCTTTAGAACAATCACATGAGGTAGAACTAAAATCCCAATTGACAGGTAAGGGAATTAAGGCACAGATATTCGCTAACTTGCCCAAGGTCACACGGCTGGTAAGGGGGCGATTCAAATCAAGGCAATCCGGCTCCCAAGTCCATTCTTCCGGCCATTATGCTAAAGCACCTTAAGTATTTTACTGAACAGTGCCAGGCAAATCCATGTTAAAATATAAACGTCCTAGTGACCAGGGCACTTCATGAGCACCTAATGTCAGGTGCGCCCTGTGCATGTGGCTGCCTGGGGCTTCAAGACGTGTAGGTGGTCCTGGTGCCATCAACACACCTCATGGCCTTGTTCCTGGCAGACACCGCCAAAGGGCCATGACACTGAACCTTTGAATCCTCAGCGCAGCACTGGAGGCAGCCACCACCAATCTACTGGAGTGGCCTTGGAGGTGGCACCCACCTGCCGTCTGTATCCCAGGCATCCCACCTGCTTCCCTAAGGAGGTGAAGGGAGTTGGCCCCAGGCTGAGTGTTAGAGCCAGGACCAGACTCCCCACCAGCCACAATCTTCCGTTGCTGGGGTAAGGAATGGGTGGGGGGACACCTGGCTCCTCTTGTCATAGAGAGCTGAGAGGCTGCCATCAGATCTGGGGACCTTCCTGCTGCATCGGGAAGGGGAGGGGTTGAGACCTCACCTCTCCGGAGGTGCGGATAGCTACGTGTGCACAGGATCGTCATGAAACGGGTCTCCAGGGAAGTTTTGTCTCCACTGGGTGTGTCTGCTATTTCCTGCGGATCCCAGGTGGGGGCAAGGATTTGGGAGGGAAAACACCAGAAAGCCTTGGTTACTATGCACTTTCATGTCTTTGACGAGGCTGAGGGTGGTCAGAAGCTGGGCCAACCCACCTAAGGAGGCTGACATTGGCCCCTTCCTTCCTCAGCCTCTGCATCCCCTCCTCCAGTTTCCAGGAACCCTCTGGACTGACACGGGGTGGGGCTTAGCACAGGGCACTTCCACTCTGGCCTCAGGACCTCAAGACTGGGGCCCAAGGGAGGGCAAACAGGCACTGGGCACGGGGACTCGGAGTTCTCCTGTTCTCAAGCCCTTCTGAGAGGTCCTCTGGGGACGCAGGTCTGTCATTGCAAGGAAAATGGCTGAGCTAAGTGTTTCCCCCAGTGTGGCAGACAGGCAAACATACTGTAACACACCGCATATATATGTTCCCACAAGCATCCTCCAGCCAGTTACTAGCTCCATTCATATGGACACTAAACTTCCCTTCAGAAGAATTCATTTCAGATTAAAAAGGATCCATTTAAAGAAAAATACCCACAGCTGGTGGTATGTAGCACAAATTATGTGGGAGGTAAGTGGCTGAAATTTGGGAAACACTTGCCTGGCCCATTTTTTACCCAGTGGGGCTCCTAAAAAGTCATGAAAGGGAGAGAGAGAACCTACGGGCAAGCCCCCCAACCACTGCCTGCCTGGCCGCTCGTCCCGCCCAGAGGCACAGCCACTTAGCCCTCACTCGGAGAAGCCATGAAAATCCCCTTGAAGAACAGGACACTCACCAAGATCTCAGCAGCCACCTGAGAGCAGGGAGGAGAGAGAGGAGGAAGAGAGGGAAGGCTTGAGTCAGAGGAGACCGAGGAGGCTGGGAGAGGGGCAGGGGCAGGGGTCTGGTGTGGGGGGGGGGGGGCAGGAAGGAGGGAAAACACCTTTCCCTGATCTTTGGGCTGGAGCCCCAAATGGCGATAGGCCTGGGAATTAATTTTAAAGTGTTCGCCTGAGGGTTCGGGGAGGACACAGAACAGGGCACTCTACCTGTCACTCCCGGCCACCCAGGGCGACTCCACCCTCAGCCTGCTGGTCTCCACAGAGCCGCCCAGAAGTGAGAACAAGAGAAGTGCTGAATCCCCCACACCCTTTACCGCAAGGGGTCTGAGACCTGCCATTTTACCCCTTTATGTTATGGGCAGGAGAGACAGGGAAGCTGAGGCTGGAAGGGGAGGGGACTTGTGGGGGGGCACACAGCCAAAATCCGGTGGGAAAATGCCAGCTCTCCAGTCATTTTACAAGGGTGACTTGATCACTGCATTATGCTGAGTCCTTAGGACGCGATTCTGTTAGGTAAGTAGCAGTGCCTTGGAGTGCCTGGGAACAAAATCTAGGCAGCCCCGTGTGCCCCAGATTGGGTTTTGCCCTTGCCTGTCTCCCTACAACTCTACTGACCACTTGATTCTATTGGGCAGACCCAAACCATCCTTCTTGTAAACTTCACAATAGCCTTATGCTTTAAAAAGCTCTTTTCATTATATACACTAGCAATGTCTTTCAAAATTTTAAATGCACGTGACATTTGATCAAGCAATTACGTTGCTAGGAAAGCCTTTCAAGATATCATGCAAGGGTGCTCACTGCAGCATTCTTCGTAATAGAGAAAAACTGGAAACTACCAATAGATGATCTGTTAAACAGACTATGGTTATTCAATAATGGAAATCCACGCAGTATTAAAAAGAATGAGTCTACAGTGCCCAAAAGGAGAGTTTCCCCTTAAATTAAGCAAAAAAGTAAAGTATAGCATATTGTTTACAACAGTGTTCCTTTTATCTAGATAAGAAAAGATAAATGCACTCTTGAAAAGACAAATGTCACTCTTACATATTTGGTGGGAAGTCATGCTAAAGGCATGGTCAAGATGCCATGGGCAGTGGTGTTACCTTTGAGAAGGACTGGGAAAGCTTTTGCATTTGATTTTTCCTGAAATGTTTACATTTTCTCAACATGCAAGTATGTTCTTTTGATGTTTTATTTTAATGTCAAGTAGGAATTATCAGGGCCACTGGGATCATGGGATACCTCTGGTTTTTATTCATCCCTTTCTGTATTAAAAACCTAGTTGAAATTTGAGGACATTATGGTAAGTGAAAATAGGCCAGTTATAAACGGGTAGATACTGTAGGACTGCAATTACACACGGTCCCTAGCATAGTCAGATTCGGAGACAGAAGGTAGAATTGGTGGTTGCCAGGAGCTGGGGGAGGGGGAGGGGCAGTTACTGTTTAATGAGAACAACACAGTTTCAGTTTTACAAGATAAAGAGAGTTCTGGAGATGGATGGTGGTGATGGTTGCACAACAATGTGGATGTACTTGATTGACGTCACTAAACTTTACACTTAAAAATGGTTGAGATGGCAAATTTTACTATGTGTCATGCTTTATTATGTATTATGTGCATTTTACCACAATTTTTAAAAAGCGATGCTAAAAAAATACCTGTGTTTTTTTTTTAGAGAGGGAGCAATTTTAAAAATCAAGCAAAAGGGGCACCTGGGTGGCTGATTCGGTTAAGTGTCTGACTCTTTTTTTTTATTTTTTTATTTTTTTAAAGATTTTATTTATTTATTTGAGAGAGAGAATGAGAGAGAGAGAGAGCACATGAGAGGGGGGAGGGTCAGAGGGAGAAGCAGACTCCCCGCTGAGCAGGGAGCCCGATGTGGGACTCGATCCCGGGACTCCAGGATCATGACCTGAGCCGAAGGCAGTCGCTCAACCAACTGAGCCACCCAGGCACCCCTAAGTGTCTGACTCTTGATTTCGGCTCAGGTCGTGAGATCGAGCCCTGCGTAGGGCTCCACACTGGGCGTGGAGTCTGCTTAAGATTCTCTCTCTCCCGGGGCGCCTGGGTGGCTCAGTCGATTAAGCGACTGCCTTCGGCTCAGGTCATGATCCCAGGGTCCTGGGATCGAGTCCCACATCGGGCTCCCTGCTCCGCGGGGAGCCTGCTTCTCCCTCTCCCACTCCCTCTGCTTGTGTTCCCTCTCTCGCTGTGTCTCTCTCTGTCAAATAAATAAATAAAATCTTAAAAAAAAAAAAAAAAGATTCTCTCTCTCCCTCTGCCCCTCCCCTCCCTTTTTTTCCTCTCTCTCTCTCTCCCCCTCTAAAAAAAAAAATATATATATATATATATATCAAACAAAAAAGAATCTAACGTGCCATTCTTCATTTATTTGGGTCAGAGAACCCCAGACATATTTGTTTTGTCCGAGCATCTTTAAGACAATAATACGTGTAATATGAGAAATGCAGTAAGCTACTAAAACAAATATCCAAATACTCAACATAAAGGCTTTTCCTTATTAGCCTAGCTACTTCACGCTAAAATTAACCTGGGAAGTTCCTCCAAAGCCTGAACATAAGAGTTATCCTATGTCATGTCCCGGAAATTCCACTCCTGTCTACCTGGGAGACATGAAAATATACATACACACAAAACATGTACACACATGTTTACAGCAAGCAGCATTATTCTTGAGAAGTACCTCAAATGTCAAGGAGCTGCTGAATGCATACCAAAAGGTGATATGGCCATGCAATGAAATATTATTTGGCAGCAGAAAGGAATGAAGTAGCGATACAACCTAAATACAAATGTTGGAAATAGTAAGTGAAAGAGACCAGTCACAAAGGGCCACATACTGTATGACCCCATTTATATGAAATAGGTGAGCCTAAAGAGACAGAAAGTAGATTAGTGGTTACGAAGGGCGGGGAGGAAATGAGGAGCGAGTACAGGGTTTCTTTGGGGGTGATGAGACGTTCTAAAATTGACTTGTGGTGATGGTTGCACACGTCTGTGAGGACGCTACAAGCCACTGAAGTGTTTGCTTTCAATGGGCTGATAGCATGGTGTCTGGGTTCAATTTCAACAAAACTGTTGTATTACAAAACAGCCTGGGGATTGAATCATCCTGAACTGGCCACAGGTCTTCACTTCCCTCTGGATTAGACTGCCTATGTTATTTGTTGCTCAAACTGGAACACGGAGAAAGGGAAGTGGTCAGCAATCCCTGTGGGACCATGGGTGAACATCGCACACTCGTATGCACCGTGGTCGCAGACCCGGACCTCCAAGAGCTCAGGGGTGTGCTGGACGCCCAGGGTAGAGTGTGGGAAGGAGGAGGCGTGACACAGACTGTGCCAAGTCCCCCTGTGCATCATCTTCCTAGGAGGAACCTGGCCCTGCAGATCGAACGCCTTCCATTTCTGTGCACATCCTCCTCTGGCATTCACATTTCGCCTCCAGAAAACCTATCTAAGGAAAACACTCCTGCATATGAGGGAAGAGTTGGTGACCAGGAAGAGGGCTGTTCAAATAAAGCTTGGTAGTAGCTTCTTAAGTGGAATAGGACATGGCCATTAGGTGACGTTTTAAAAATAGTATGAACCTCATTCATGGCATATTACTTTCTAACTGTTCTAAATCAGGGATCCACTTATATGTATACGCATAAAAAGACAACTAGAGTGATATATTCCAAAATATTAACAATGGCTGTCACTAGTAGGTTATGGATTGATTGACTGATTGGTCTGTTTATTTATTTAGGCTTGTCTCTATTTTCTAGAGTTTCTACAAAAGGATAGGTCTTACTTTAGAAACCGAATATTCTGGCTCTAAGAAAATGAGTCCCCACTAAGACTAATCAGGGTCCAGCGTCTGTGAATCTGGACAGGCAGCTGAGTTGGGCAGGGCTCCCTTGTTTCTGCACCCCCAGGTTCTCTCTCACCCCTTCTCGTCTGCAAAGTGTTTGCCAATGCAGCCCACCACTGCCCCCTGCTGGCAACAACTGGAAGCACACCCCCCCAGCATAGCACCCAGGTGGAAGCATTCCCTAGAGGGTGAATTTCAGGGTAGAGGATGGCTTTGGGGTGAGCTCTAGGGAGGAAGCCAGGATCAAAGACCTTCAAGGGCGCAATGAGACTACTACAAAGTGTATTTGTAGTAGTACTTAATACATACATGTTGAGTAAGTGAATGAAATGTGGCCTCAACAGACCACCCTAGGGGCTGGGTTCCCAAGTGAGCCCTCATAAACACACACATGCAGCTGGAAAACCACATTTAAATGCAGCCCTGCAGCTTCAGACAGCTGCGTTCCAAACCGGGGGCTGCGTAACTGGAGATCAGCAGCTACCTGGTCCAGAGGCTGTAGGGAAATTGCTGTACTGGGTCCTGGAGGGTATCAAATAGTAGTAACCTAGGCTTTGGAGTCAGGCGGGCCTGGGTTCAAATCATACCACAGCTACTTAGAAACCATACCCTTGGATGGGAGTTTCATTTTCCTCCAGTAAAAAAGGGGGCATAATAAAGTATAAAATAGTCTTTTAGCATCATGCTCAGTACTTAGTACGCATTTTATAGTTTTGTAACTGTCGGGTTTATAGCTAAGGATTCTTCCAGCTCAGATGCTGCTATAACACTCCATACTTTTCTATAAGTGGAGCAGGGCACAGAGCTGGTGCCTCCACTCCCGATCCAACAGGGCTCTTTTCAACCCAGCAACTGTCAAGGGAGGGGGCCGGATCTGCAGTTGGTGATGTCTGTGCCCAACACCTGGACCTGGGCCAGGCCAGAGGGTGCGGGGAGCAAGGCACAGGAGAGTGGGGACAGTGCACGGGGCCTTAAGAGGGACTGCCCAACCATAAGGACCCTTAGGGGATGTGGGGTTGTCCAGCCTCCATGAGAAACCATCTCCAGACCTCAAGCTCCTCAGCCTAGGGGGCATGGCAGAAACAGACCAGCCAAGTGACCCAAGAGAACCCCTGACTCCCTTATTCATTTAATAACAAATATTTACTGAGTTCTGACCATGTGACCACCTGGGATGCATCAGTGAGCAAAACAAAGATCCCAGCCCTTGATGAACTCACTTTTAGGCTCTCTCAGAATACTTCCTTCAACCTTGGTCCCATTTCATAGCTAATAAACTGAGACCATTAGCACCTAGGCCCCCTTCCTAGCAGGCTCCCAGACCTGCTCCCTCTGGCTCAATTCTACCTGGGCCACTGATTTGCTGTGTAACCTTCAGAAGTTATTCCTCCCTCTCTGGGCCTCCATTTTCCCACTGTAATATAAGGAGTTTGACCTGGCTGATCTGTAAGTCCCTTCCAGGTCTGAAGGTCTGGGGGCTCTCAGCCTACTTTCCACATAGGAAATGCCGGTAAGACCAGCACCGCCCTCATGAGAATCTTTCTGAAAGTTGTGAAAATACTCAGTCTCGCTTCTAAGGGTAGAGAGGTGCAAGGGGTCCACAAGTCTAAGGGTTCACCAATTAAATCAGCCATGTCCCTGTCAGGAACCTTCCCCACTCCCGGACAGCCAGGGCCTGGCATGGACAGACATGAGCTGGAGCCACTTGGAGGGGGCGGTTCTCACCTGGGCATCTTCCCGGGCCTGGTCCCGGTCTTCTCCTGCCTCCTCACGGTTCCCCTGCAACAGGACCAGCGAGAAAGGTCAGTCCCCAAACATCCACCCTCTTTGTCCCTCAGCAGCCACAGGACCTTGGCTCAGCCATTCTGCCTCTCTGAACCCTCTTCCTGAGCTATAACAGGGGGACAATGATCCTGCCCTCATGGGGGAGCCTGTGGTGAACATTACATTTGAAGACACTCAGCCCAAGGTGACTCAGACACAAGGATCTTCAATACTGTGCATCAGAGCCTAGTGTCTGGGCTGCAGGAATACAAGTGATGGCGAAGGAAACCTGCAGGTAACATGCGGGTCACGCACATGGCCTTGTCCTGTCAGCTGGGAGCCCAAAAACCCAGGCTGAGGGCCATCAGGGAGGGCTGCCCGGAGAAGTGGCCAGCTTTGAAAAGTAAACAGAGGAAGAAGGCCTTACACGAGCCAGTCATGGCCTCAGCAGTGGGACCGAGAAGGCAAGTGGGGAGGACACCCTTTCTTCATTAGGACTGGGCTCCTAGCTCCCTGCCCCTCTCCCAGCCAGGCAGGCATTGGGGCCACGAACTCACCGTGGCCAGAGAGATAAGGATCCTCTTGAAGTGGCCGGACGTGTCTGAGCTCAGAGCATCCTCTAGGGACTTGTGATAGTCTGAAACAGAGAAAGGGGGTGCGGGCAGCTGCTGGCTAAGGATGGGGGGTGCTTCTAGAAGCTGGTTCTTGGCAGCAACCTGCCATGCCACCGCGGATCTTGACACACTGACGCCTCAGTCCATCGCCTCCCTCCCCGTCCCAGCTGAGGGCTCCTGGAATCCTGCCTCTCCTGCTTCACAGCCACCCTGTCCTCCCTCGCCTACCTTCCCTCCCGTAGGACAGGCGCCGGACCCATAAGCTCTGCCCACAGTTCTGGCCAGGTCACTCCCCCACTCAAAATTTCTCCCCTTTTAAAGCTGCTTACCAGGGGAAAAGTTTAAACATTTCTGACTGGTACTTAAGATCCTTCAAAATAATATTCTGACCGAGCACAGGCCTTCTGAACGAGGGCCTGGAGCGACTGCATAGGCTGCCCACCCAGGAGGCCGCCCTCCGGCTCCCCAGCAGCCTGGACACGCTCTCCTCTCACTCCTCCCCTCCAGCCGGGACTCTCTGCATGGGGTGCCCTTTTCTCAGGCACAGGGCTGGGCATCCCCAGGGGCTTATCAAAGCCTCATGCCTGAGAGAAGGGAGGTGGGCAGTGCTGTGGGGTGAGCCGGCTCTTTTGCCACCTCCTCCCAGTGGTGCTGGGCCCAAGGCCTCCCACACTCACCTTCCTTATAGGCCTCACAGATGGCCCGGATTTCTGCATTGGTCCGAGTAGCGAGGATTTCAATGAGAGCCTTTTCATCGGTGCCAGCCCCCTAGAATGTCAAGACCAAGAAGACTTGAACCACAGCCCTGACCCCCATGCAGAGACCCGAGGAGCCCTGGCCGAGAAGGCCCCTGTTCAAGAAACCACCCAGGAGGCAAATGCTCAGACCACCAAGCCTTCCTGGATTTTCTCCTCACCCCCAGACCAGAGACAGCACAATCAGGGCGGAACATGCCAGCTTGTCAAGATTTCCAGAACCTCCCATGAGAATTGCTTTGGACCAAAAATTAAAAAGGAAAGAATATATGGTCTATAGGCATGTGTATATTAAAAGGCATACACACATATGTATCTGAATAGAAATATTTATGTTTAAGTATATAACAAGAATAGAGATCATGCATTATAGTTAACAGTGATTGTGGTCTCTGGGTGGGCGAAGGATCACAGGCGATTTCTCATTTCTTCTTTTTTGCTCTGTGTAGACTTTCTCACATATTATTTTGTCAGAAGAAAAAAAGGTTTTGTGCTTTAAGGGAAAAACATGCTGTGTCTGTTGATATTTGCATTTGAGGAGTGATCTAGGGACCGACACATTAGGTCCTCTAGACTGAGACAGCTCTGGGAAACAGCTGCTCAAAGGTCCCCACTTTGGGGGAGGGGAGGGAGGCGAACGAGACGGACGGATCGAGAGATTCAAGTATCTGTTGAACACCTGCAATGTGCCCGTCACTGCACAAGCCGCTGCGGCCACAACTATAAAAAAAAGGCAAGGAAGCACATTCACTGCCCTTAGAGGTCAGTGCCTGTGGGGCGGCCAGTCCCAACTGTGGGAATGGAAAGGGTTGGGTCAGTTTAGCTCACTAGTCCCTTCAACGCCTAAACTCCATGTTTTCAAATCCTTTGTTTTTTTGTCTAGGCATTTTAAAAGGACGAGAACCTCAATTTGCTTTGCCCAGGGAAATGTCTGTTCTTCCCTGAATCCTCCAGGGGCCCAAAGCCCTAATGGTGTCATGTGGTTGTCAAGTCAGGCTCCAGAGTCCGACAGATTGGGTCTGAACCCCGGCTGTTAAACCTCGTAATGCTGTGACTTTGATCAAGTGATTGAGGCTGAGCCTGACTTTCCTCATCTGTGAAATGGGGACAAAACGATAGCCTTGCCTTGTGGGTTGATGAGACAAGGAGCTGGGCTCAGGACGGGTCTCTGTATGCTCTAACGACTGAGAGGAGCCCCGGACAGCTGGTGCCTTGGGAAGCAAAGCAGCTGCAGCAAGAGCTGGGCCGGGACACCACGTCCTTTCTTGCTAATCAGTCGTCAGAGTTAACAGTGCCCTTCACACCCATGACCTTGCTTGACCCACTCCAATGCTTGAAGGGCAGGGATGATTGCCGAAGGCATGGAAGTTTAGAAAGTGTAAGGGGCCCAACATCACAGAGTGAGTTAGTGGCAGGCCTGGACTAGAATACAGACTCCGACTGCTGGTGTTTTCCCTTCCAGACCCATCCTGCTTCCTCCAGCTGCTCCTTGAGATCCCCCTGACACCACTGATTACTGGGCATGTGACCTCACTTGAATCAACCAGAGTAGAAGCCAAGATTGGTGGAACTCCTGGGGAGAAGGAACAGAGGTGCTCGCTGGTAGAACATACAACCACAAGGAGAAAGGCTCTCTGAGAGTGAGGCCACCACAGGAGAGAGCCAACCAAGGTAGGGGAGAAACAAGAGTCCCTATAACATTATTCGAGTCCCTGGATTCAGCCACGTCTAAAACCAGACGGAGTCCTGTATCTTTCAGTTACAGGAACCAACGTCCCCTTTGGTGTTCATGCCAGTTTGAATTGGGCGTGGGAAGGGCTCTGCCAAGGAGCTACAGCCAACCCACACCTGGGCTCGTGGGGAGCACCTGTGTCGCCCCAACACCTGCAGACTGGATCCCATCCCTTTGGTGTCCCCACCATACCTCCATGGCCTTCTTCAATTGCTTGGCATCGTAATGGGCCGGTGGCATCATGAGCCCTAGAATCAGCCTCGCCAGGTCTCCAGAGATCTCAGACTTCAGGTCAGCCATCAAGTCCTACAAAGGGCAGGGCTGAGGTCATGCCAACGTCAGCACATGCTCCCGTGTGACCCAGGACAGGGAGATGCGGAACGAGGAAACAGGGGCTCCGTGTGAATGCAGGGGATGGCGGGAGCCCGCGTCTGTCTCTGCTGATGCTTACTCCTTAGAGGACAGCAAAGAGGGCAGGGGAAAAAACCCAAGCAGCGGGAAGATCCACTCTCCTTGGTGGCAAGGAGACAGGACAGGAAAGGGGGCAGGGCTGGAGGCCATCATTCCCACCCTGGGGGCGACTCGCCAGCTCCCCACGAAGGCACGGTAATCACTGACGCTCAGCCTTGAAGCCTCTGGAACTTCGAGATCCAGAAAATGCTGTGTGAAAGCAACTCACGTCCCTCATCTCAGCCCTGCGCTGAACCATTCCCACAGGCGTTGATCCCAAGGAACTGGGGGATGGACAGAATGTGCTGCAGGCAGCCCAAAACCAATGAGGGTGGTATTCCAAGAACAGGTGACCGTGAAGACCCAGGCGCCCAGGTGCACGGAGCTGGCTGTCACAGGCCAAGCCCCGGGGCTGGGGGTGGGGGGTGGGGGTGGTGTAGGGCCCCGGCTGAGGCCTCACCCGGCCGAAGTGGGACTTGAAGATCTGGCGGATCTGCTGCCGCTGGGCGTTGCTGCGGTGCGTGATGATGTCGATGATGGTGTCCTCGTCAGTTCCTGAATCACCCAAGCCGCGTGGCTCAGAGGGAGGCCATGGCCCAGCTTCCCCACATCCCCCTGCCCATGGCTGCACTGATCTTTGTCAGGGCAGAAGCCTGGCTAGAGCTCCAAGCGCCTGCAGGAGCCCTGCCTCTGGCCCACACCGCTGACTTAGGCCAGGCTCCTCCCTGCACTGCCTTCTGTGGGGTCACTGCTGAGAAGACCCCCAGAGGAGCAGAGAGCCCTGCCTGCGGTGAGTCAGGGCCTCTGGTCCAGCCCTGCTTCTGGCCATGGTGGAGCAAGGCCTGGCCCCTGTCTGGGGCTCAATTCCCACACCTACGCCACGAAGTGCCCGAGTGGCTACTAAGGGATCCTTCCAACCTGGCATTCTAAACCCCATGGGGACCCCGGGTCCTTTCTCTTCAACTCCCCGGGAGCTGGAGCCCAAGTCCTAACCGGTGCAGGTCAACTCTGGAAGACATCAGGATGCCACTGCCCGCCTCTCGGATTAATGCCTTCGACCTCAGACCCGGCACAGGACTCTACCTTTCCAGTACGCCTGTATTCTCACAGTCCTACATATGCCCGGATATTATCATTCCCAAGAGACAAATGAAGATGAGGCCCAGAGGGGGAGGATTTAAGCCAAGGCCTCTGGGAGGTGCTGTTAGATGGGCAGGGGCGAGGGAGGGGGAGTGACGGAGGCCAAACCTGGACGCTCCGTCCCCGCTGGCCTTTCTGAGAACAGGGCATCCACCCATAGAGTAGTTCTTCCCACTAGTTCCAAATGGAGGCCCTGAAGGGGGAGCCAGCAGGGGGCTGTCCCAGAATTGGGTCTGTATCTCTTCTACACTTGGGGAAATGGACGCTTAGAGGCACTGAAGGACCTGCCCAAAGTCACACGGTGAGTCTCAGGCAAAGCCAGGGGGAGAACCCAGGCCTTAAGCCCTAGTACTTTCTTCTACACCAGGACACTGGTCCTGACAGGCTGGGGACATCGTGGTCTCAGGGAAGGGCTTGTGCCCAGTTCCTTACAAACTCCCTCACTCCCCTCCTCCCCAGACTCAGGGAGCCAGGACCCTCCTCGTTCTGTGGACCCTAGTTTGAGGCCTCAGCTCCCACATCTGCTACCCCAGAGGCCAACCCGCCCCTTTCCTGTCCCCTTACCGAGTCCTTTCATGGCCTTCCGCAGTGCTTTGGCGTCAGCGTCAGGGTTGAAGTTGTCGACTGGACGCACAGTTCCCCTCAGCTGGGAGAAGCAGAAAGAGACTCAGCAGGTGTCTGGAGGCCCCCCTGGGGGCCAGGCCAAGAGAGGAGCATGCAAGGGAGGGGAAGCTTCCCCACGAGCTCCAAACCAAGCAGCTTGAGGGGAAAGAGGCGGGGGTGAAGGCACAGCAGACAGACCCCTGCCCTAGAGCTGAGAAAGGAGAGGGGGAGAGACAGACCCAGGCCTGGAAGCGTGGCAAGTGCTGGTCAAGCCAGCTTCCTGCCGCAGGAGTCGGCTCTGGCCCAGCTGCACTGGGGCCTCCCCAGTCCCTCAGAATCCTGCCCTGTCTCCAAGGCCCTCCTGCCTCTTCAAGAGCCCCTCCCCTTGAAAAGGCAACCAAAACGTCTGAAACACCAGAGCAGAATCTCCCAAATTTCAGTCACTCCTTAAGTGGGGTTCTCAGTGTTTCCCTATTTGCATACACCCTGTGCTATTTCTTAATATTTTTACTTAATTCAACATCTGTTCTGTTTTACTTAAATGCATTCATTTTTAAGTGTTTAAGTATTTAAATACTCCTAAAGGGCAAGAGGTTTTGTTCATTTTGTTCTTGGATAGATCCCAAGTGCCTACAACAGAAGTAAGCACTCAAGAAATATTTGTTAAATGGATTAATGAATGAAAATAATTTTATATCACTATCATAAAGAGAAAACTGGTATTATGTGCCATCAACAGATGATAACCCATGACAATAAATGTAATAAAGAGAAAAAACCGTGTTGTCAAATATCACCAAATTTAACGAGACGTTGTTGCTCGTCAAAAGCTCTGCACTTAAAGCTAGCTCTCTCAGCTCTGTTTGTGAAAAAGGAAAGCTAGTGAGTGTAGCACCAAACCAGACTCTGACAGAATGAGGAAGGTGGACGCAATCGAAAAGGAGTCGCTCCCTCACTATGTGAGGTTCCGTGTTACTGAATACCATGGAGGCTCCCCTCACCCAAAAGGATTCATTTCTTACATAATTTAAGGTCATCTGCAATGACAGTTCTTGCCTTGTCATTTGGGAAATGCTGTTCTGGAACATCAGAGCTCAAGAGCCCTCGGAAGACACTGGGCTTGCCGTGTCTAACACCTCATTCTGAAGATGGAGACAGAGGCCCAGAAAGGGTAGGGACCTGCCAAAAATGGCTCCGTGAGTCACAGAGAGAAGGCAAGGTTCCAAATATTTTCATGTGGACCAAGTGCTACTAGTCCCGGGAATGGTTTGCCCCAAGTCCGTCTGTGGACCCTGGGTCTCAGGATGGTCAGAACAACCTTGAATCATCCAGTGCACCGAGCGGTGGCCCTCTGTTCGTTGTCATGCCTCCAAAGGCCAACTGTCCGACCCAGGATGACACAGGCCCCTCCACAGAACCAGACATGCCTCCATTCAGCAAGCCCTGTTAGTAGTCAGGGGGCCAGAATGCTTCCCGGCACGTTAGAAGTTGCAGCAGGAATCAGACGCCCACACCCGAGTGCCCGCCCACCAGCTCCTCCCTCCTAGAAGACAAGGAAGCTTCAGATGTGAGAACCAGTGTCTCAGGTTGGCAGCCAGGGGGCAGCTGGGTGCCAACCAGAGCAGCAGGAAGGTGCGAGCAGAAGACTGGAAGCTTGTGGTCAAGAGGTCAAGCAGGAGGAGGGGAGGGTCTGACCTCTACTTGGGCCACTGCACTAAGCTCCCACATCTGATAGGCCACCTGCGCTGCCTCCGGGAAGAACTGGCCAGCGGCACTGGAAGGGAGGGGGTTGGGGAGAGGATAGGAGGGCCCGTCATCGTGGGCAACACTCCACACATACAATACAGCCACGTGTGCGCACGCGCACGGACACACACGCACACACACAGCCACATGTGCGCATGCGCTCGGACACACACGGCCACGTGTCGGCACGCGCTCGGACACACAGCCACATGTACGCACGTGCACGGACACACACAGCCACGTGTGCACACACACATGCACACACAGCCACGTGCGCGCACACACACACACACACTTTAAGTGAATCCGTTTGGCTTCACCTTCTCTCAAGCCTCATCCATTCAGAGCCCTCCCCTCCATTTCTGAGAACCTTCTATCTTCTCTTGAGACCCCCTGCAATGCTGGCTCTCCCCAGCAGCCTTCTTGGTTCCAAGTTCCAAGCAGGACAGGAGTTCTCGAATCCTCTGACTTCCCCTTTCTTCCTCATGATCTGAGTGATTTCTATCCACGTCTCCCCTCTCAAACAAGTCAGTGACCACCTTACGGCCACGTCACCTCGATATCTCCTCCTGCAAAGCATCTGGGTGTACCACATGCTGAGTAAACGTCTGAAGAACTGAAATCAGCCCCCAAGGCACTTGTCAAAGGTTAACAGGAGGTTATCATATCCCTTACTTAACTGGATCCTTATAAGCTCTGGGAGGGAAAATCAGAGGACCCATCGCTCCCCTCCTAGGGCACAAATCTGGTCAAGTTGTGTCCAGTGTAATCTCTTCCACAGCTCCCCACTTCCCCTAGGAGAGGTTCGTCTGCCAGGAGGCCCCCAGGCTCTGCCCACCTCTCAGCCTCCTCTCTTCCCCAGCCTGCTGCAAAAGTGCAGCATCAGTTTACAGAAATGAACAAGGCTGAACCTGCACATCTCTAGGCCTTTCCTCCGCCCACTCTCCTTCAGACCCTATCTTCACCTCCTCCTCCTCAGGCCTCTGCTTCTTGACCCCCAGGAGCCTCCCCCAGTCTGGGATAATGCCCCGATCTGTGCGTTCCCAGGCACAGATACTTTCCCCATCCCAGGACGGCCCCACGTGCAGGTCCTGGTCCATTTGCCTCACCGGGCTGGGGGCTTGACCAGCCCTTCCCCACAGGGCCTGCTCACGGAATGTACTCAGTACTTCTTCCATCAAACAGATGATGAACGGAGAAGTAGCTATGAGGTAGCAGGGTCTGGACCCCCCTAATTCCCAGTCCACACCCCCAGACTGCCTTTCCAAGTGCACGGGAGCAGACACCTCCCTGTCTGGGAGAGCACATTCCCGCGCCACACACACACACACACGTACACACACGTACACACACGTACACACACGTTCACCTGCGCGTCGCTCCTGGCACCGAGGAATCCCCAACTTCATCCAATGCATCCATCCATCAGGATGAGGGCCAGGGGAGCCCAGGCCTGCCACCCCCAGAGGCCACTCCCTCCAGCCTGGGGCCCCGGGGGCCACTTACTCATCATCACCCCCACAGAGTTTCAGCAGAGCCTTCTTGTAATCACCAGACGTGTCATTCTGGGGAGAAAGAGAGAGAGAAAGGTGACCTCACTCACCCCTGGGCTCCCCTCAGACAAGGAGGGGACGTTCTGCAGAGCCCAAGATGGGGAAGGCTGAACACTTTCTCGTAGCTGCCCTGACTCTCCTCTGGTCTGGGGGTGGCTGAGACCGCCAAACAACGGTGTGCTGGCAAGTATTTAACAACCGGCTCTTGGGGGAAAAAAAGTAAAAAAGCCCCGATTTGTAACATTTGGCAATCTCTGTGGTGTGAATACATCCAACCAGGGATACTTTCAAGCTACCAAAATGATTTCACTAATGTGGAGCCAGTGTGAGCCGGGCCCAGCACACCATTACCCCCGGATAATCCCCAGCCCGGCCCTCCCAAGTGAAACAGTCCATGAAAATAGGGCTCCACGAGCAAAAACACCGGGAAATGCCAAACCCAAACAAATGGATGTAGCGTATTTTATACCCCTGTTTGAGCTTCATGAAGGATTTAACATATTAAAGGCTGTGAGAAGTTCTGGGCGCCTGGGTGGCTCAGTTGGTTAAGCGACTGCCTTCGGCTCAGGTCATGATCCTGGAGTCCCGGGATCAAGTCCCGCATCGGGCTCCCTGCTCGGCAGGGAGTCTGCTTCTCCCTCTGACCCTCCCCCCTCTCATGCTCTCTCTATCTCATTCTCTCTCTCAAATAAATAAATAAAATCTTTAAAAAAAAAATAAATAAATAAAGGCTGTGAGAAGTTCTGAAGTTAACAAACTGGCTTGTCTTTACTTATACTAGTTTTTTCGAAACATTTCCCATGAACCATTTTTGCATGTAATACCTATAAAATTCCTCTTTGGAAACATAGTTCAGGGGACATAGCTGGAACTCATAAAGCTTTACCTCACCCACCCCAAAAAGAAAAAACCCGACTCTCTGTCTCTTGGCCAAGTGTCATGGGCTGGACACCCCAGTCATCACAAGTCACCTGGCCCGGGGCCAAGAGTTCTACCCCAACTGCCCTTGGGATGGAGTCCTCACCCTTAATTCAGCCTGCATGCCCTTCCTGACCCAGGCCGGCCTTCCTTTTGAGCTTCGTGACTCACAAGCGCCGCCAGACACTTACTTCTCCATTGAATTGTCTCACATTCCCTGAATGTGCCATGAGACAGGGGCTCCTGGAATTCCCAAGAGACTCCCAGCTTTCCGGGACAGTTCTTTTCCTCTGAGAGAGGTTCCCAAGCCCTCTGCTCCTCTCTGTACCCTGTTAGCTCCGCTCACCTTGATCATGCTATACAGGGACTTCTCATACTTGGTCCGGAATATCTCCCGAATGTCAAGCATGTCCAGCTCACTACGGGAGACCATGATGCGGATCAGGGTGTTGTCCCGAGTCCCCAGGCCCTGGAAGACAAGTGGGTTAGGGGGACAGGAGCTTGAGAGGAGGCCAGAGTGCTAACAGCCCCCAGCTGAGTTGGAAATACAATTTTTGTGATAAAACATTAAATTTAAGAACAAAAGAAACACAACATTGTCATTCCCCCAGAAGCTCCCCATGTGTCCCTCTTGCTTTGATTTCCTTCCTCCCCTCATACATCAGCCCATCCTTGGTTTCCCTTGTAATTTTATCATAACTTTGTAACTCTAAGCATAGATTGTTTACGTCTGTATATCTTGGAATGCTGTGAACACTCCACTTTGCATTTATTTCTCCTGCTACTCCGGATGGACATTGCGTTGTTTCTAAATTTTTCCTAACACAGATAACACTGCCACATTCTTAGGAACGCATGCACACAGGAACCTTCTCTCCCGGGCTGAGCTGCCTGACCTCACTCTGGAAGACAGTGAATTGGCCATAGTTCCCTTGCCCTTGTGGGATGGGCAACCAGGGCCAGGAAGGCCTGAGCTCCCGGGCCTTGGGTCTGTGGCCTCTGCATTCATGCACTATCATGAATGCAGATGTATGGAACTATCATCAGTTTCCATGTGTCCTGTGTGCAAAAGAGTGGGAATCACTGTTCTCAAGTATACATCCAGAGTAGAATCGCCGGGTCACAGGGATAAACATCACGAGCCTTAGTAGACAATGACAAGTATCTTCCAAAGTGGTGTAATCTACATACACTGCACAGAAACATTCTGGTCAATTAATATTTTTGAAATGTGTGGGTTTCCAGCCCATCTGGCTGGATGAATCAAGCACAGGCTGTCATAACACTTGGTGATCAATCCTGAGGTTGGAGCAGGTATTTGGGGGGGGCAGGTGTGTGACCAGAAAGCATCCCAGGCTCGGGAGCTCACCTGGGAAAAGGGCCATCCCTCTCTCCTGCGGCCAATCCCAAGGGCTCTCTTTGGCCAGTGAGTGGGCCCTACAGACTTGTCAGAGCGTCTCTACAGTCCCGTGGGGATAGGCAGAGACCCCCTCCCACAAGCTCATTCCCACTGACCCTACCACACACCTTCATGGCTTTGAAGAGCCTTTCCGCAAAATACTCTGGGGTGCTCCGGATACACTTTACTGAGAAGAAGGAAAAAGAGGTAGAGTTATTCTGGCTGCCTCAGAATGGGTTGGGGTGGCCTGACCCCTTCTTTATCTTTACCTCTTGGGGACCACCAAGTGCAAACCAAGGAAGAACCCAGGCTCCTGATAACCCGAGGCCCCACCCCCTTTTAACACAAACCCAGAGCATAAAGAAATCAGGAACCGGGCTGCTGAAATGTGGGTTGTGCATCTTAAAGACCCACTTCACCTTTCTAGTCCTCTGGGGGGTTTGCGGAATGGGGCCGGGTGGGGGGTAGCGTCTGGGGCGGAGCTGGGAGAGGTGCTTCTTTAGATCCTGCTGCAGCAGAAAGTACTGGCAGCTACAGCACTCTGGATCCTGCTGGCAGAGCAAGCCATAAGCTGACTGCTTGAAACAGAGTTGGGAGCAGGACAGCTCTGGGCAGGAGGATGAGGCTGAGGATACAGCTCTCCCCCACAGAACACACATACAACCCAGCCCAGACTCAGACACACTGATTCTTGCAATGTCCAGCTTCTAAAGGCCTTGGGGTCAGGCAGTCCCTCACCCCTGCCCCCATTTATCAGATGAGGGAGCTGAAGCCCAGTGAGGACAGGGGACTTGCTCCAAGTCAACAGCGGATTTGGGAGAAGCCCTGAGTTTGCATCTTGACTCCACCACTGGCTAGTCAGCTCCTGGCAAGCCCCGTGCCCGGGACACCCCCAAGTCATGACAGAACTACCCCTTGGCAAGTGACGCAGCCTCTGTGAGATGTGGTTTCCTCATCTGTGAAATGGAGATCATGCCCACCCCGCTCAGGGCTTTTTTAAAGATTAAACACCCCGCGCAGCACCCAGCACACGGTACGTGTTCTACACAAGCCTGCTCTCCTTCTGGTTCTTTCCCCGAGCTCGGGCTCACAGCTCTACCTCGCCCTACCACATACACCTGGGGAGGAAGTGGTGGGAAGTCAGTACCTGAGCCTCCACTCTGCCCCCCTGACCAACCTGCAGAATTCACTGCCTCCTGTTGCCAGATCATATAGTCCCCCTTTCCCATTCTTGGCCTCTTGTTCCTGGGCCATAATCCCAGAATCCCTCCAATGCCCCTGGGAATGCAAGGTCAGGACGTACCCACAGCCAGCATCAGCTTCTCAAAGTCCCCGGACAGCTCCCCTCGGATGCTGGCTTCGATCGGCTTCCCCGTGGTCTTCAGATACTCATCAAACACTGAGTCAGAAAGACAGGGATGTTGAGGGTGTCCCAGAATGCAGGAGAAACCAGGACCTCAGAAGAGGAGGCCAGGACCAGGGCACCCAGCATGAAGGTAGGGCCGATCTTTGGGGAGCTAGCTGGCAGGGAGGTCATGCACACCACCAGCCACCGTGCACTCAAGCCGGGTATGATGTGAGGGACTCTGTGTACCTTACACTCCAACAGGAAGAGAGGACTGGTACTCAGATGGGAAGGTAGAGCATCCTGTCAATGACTTTGCTGAGGGACTACACAAACTACCATCTAATAAAATCAGGACTAGTACTTGCATTGTAGAGGAAGTAACTATCCTGCTCTATTAGTAGAAAAGGAAGAAAGAATGGAATTCTTGGCACAACCCCTAAGGGAGCAGCTGTAGGTCTTTCTTCTCTGGAACTTACCCAACCGAAGATGCTGTTTGCTGCGATTTCCCAAAATGTAAATGAACTGAGCTTCATCTGTTCCCCATTTCAGTTCCCCTGCCTCGTACAGGTCCTGAAGGGGAAGAGAAAGGACTTCATTGAAAGGAGACAGAACTTGCTGGCCAAGCTAATCAACTGCTGCTGGATCCCTGAACATACAAGTAACTGGTAGCCTCAGGACCTTTGCATACACCTGTATACCTTCCTTTCTTTCTGGGGAAACTCCTACTCAACCTTCAAGGCCCAGATTAAATGTCCCATTTGTTCTTGAAGTACTTCTTGATATCCCCAAAGCAGAGTTCGCTTTCTTCTCCTCCTTCCCTCTTCTAGGCTCCTATAGTTTTTTGCTTCTTTATTGCTTGCTCCACTGTATATTATAATGACTTTATGTGCCTGGCTCCCCACTACGGCATGGGCTCCTCAAAGACAGGGACTCTGTCTTAGCCTTCTCTGTATCTACCCCTGCAGTATCACGGGCACAAAGTGGGGCTCAAAACACCTGGAATGTAATGATATATCCCAGAGAAGGTGTGTATGATGAATCTATGCCTATCTCTCCCAGTACTGTCTGATTTTGTTCATTAGTGATTCCCCAGTGCTTGGCAGAGTGCCCAGCACATAGTAGGTATTCAGTACATATTAATTAACTGAATGAATAAAGGAACAAATGACAAAAGCTCCAAAGTATAGCTCACCAACTTTATATATGTTGTGTACCTTTGAAAAACAATTTAAGTCCTTCTTCAACAAAGCACTGTATAAAATGCTGGCCATGAGTCAGTTATTTCTGGTATTTGATGCAAATTACTCGGCACCCAGCCCTTCCCCAGCACCCAGCCCTTCCCTGGATCCCCAAGCTCCCCGCTCTCGGGGCTCCCTTGCTGTGCCCCAAGAGCCCATGGTCAGTGCTGGTTTACCTGGACATCCTGTTGTACCAAGTCCTCGCTCACCACATCGTCCTCCTCCCTGGTTCCCTGGGCAGAGACACAGGGACACAGGGTTCAAACCAGAGCCGGGCGGGAGGGGCGAGGGGCGGGGGAGAGGCCTGGATACCAGGGGTGGAGACTGTGAAGGTAGAGAAAGCGTGGTGGCCCAGACGTATCCTGGAGCAGTGACTTCAGCTGCCACTGCATCAAGACCGAAGCATCTATTTTGCGGGGAATCATAGGGTCCCTCTCATTGGCTTTTCCCTTCATCCTCAGAGTTGGGACCAAAGAGGGGAGTCCTGGGAATGACCAAGGTCCCTCCAGGAGCCCCATCCCAGAGCAAGCCAGAGCCTGTACTGAGAACAGGACCCCGCACAAGTCCCCGTATGGCTCACGATGCCCGCCAACAATGATTACCGCAGGGCTAAAAAGTCTGCACATTTGCGTTCTACTGGGGGTTCCCAGACCTTAACCTAGAGAACTCACCAGGGAGGATCTGAGACTTGGGCCCTGAGATCCGAGCTCACAAGCACTGAAAGCACCAAATCCTACTGGTATTTCTGCTGCCCCACCCAGGCCCTGTGCCCCATCTGACAAAGAACAGAACTCGTAGGGGACGGGGCCAGCCCTAGCGGGCATCGTGCTTCTGTGGGCACGGGTATGCTTCTCTCCTCCTGCCCCTGGACTGGGCATCTCAGGATCTCAGAGCCCCTGGTTCTCCTGAGGACTGAACTTCAGAAGACAGAGCCTGCACATTTATAGTGCGGCACTGCCCATCTGGTGTTAGATGTTGAGAAGGAGCTGGAACTCTCCAGAACAAACAGCTTTGCACTTGGGGGCAAAGGTCACACTTTCCCATTCCTGATGTTTCTGGTAATTCCCCAGCTGCTTAATATGGGATATGGACTGCTATGGCAATGGAGAAAAAGACCTGGGAGCAGCTGGGGTACACTGTGTATGGGAGGGGAGCAAGTGAAAGAAACAAAGAAGTGGCTTAATTTCTATATAAAGCTTCTGACAAGTGTCAGCTTGAAACTGCTCGATGCCTGAGGTCAATGCCAGAGATTTCCGGGGAGCCAGGCAGGTGAAGGGGAAGCTGCAGGGGTGCGGGGAAACGACGTTTTCCAGCCCCCTGCAGCCATTCAAAATGCAGGCCTGCCAGTGCCAGAACTTCCCATGGTTCTAAAGCACCTAGAAATCTGGCTTTCGAGCAAAAACTCCCTATTTTTAAATGTTAGCAACTAACTCAGAGTATTTTTTAAAAAACACATTGTGTAGAAAACCAAGGGGGAAAAAAACCAGCTTGGCAGACGGAAGCCAGTCTGCAGCCTCTTCATGGTCCTTTTTCATGTCTCTGCGCGTGGGAGGGAGGAGCGGCGGGGCTTGGCTGTAGGAGATGCAGCGCAGGAAGCCCCAGAAATGCCACATCCCTGCTGGTGACTCGTGGGCCATGCCGGCTGGGGAAGCAAAGGCAGGAGGGAGGCCTGGAGAGCAGGGGGAGCGGTGGGGGTGAAGAGAGGACGGAGGTCACAGGCGGGGATTTCCCCGGGGAACAAAAGTGGAGGGATGTGTGCAAAGGGAAATGCGGGTCACCTGCCTGTGCAAACCAGGGGCGGCCCAGCAGACCCCTGGGTGCTCGGATTCTACACCCAGGTGAGAGAGAGAAACCATCTCAGGTTCGAGGATAAATGGGCAGTTGGGGAGTGGCCACGGCTTATGGGGACTTTATACCTGAGGAGCCACCAGGTAACCCCTCACAGGCTACGCTGTCTGCGGCAAGAGGAAGAAGGGGCCTCCAGCCCTCTGCCCGCGCTCTGGTAGAGAGCTTCTGGGAGGGCCCCAACGTGGACCAACCTGGAGCAGGACCACGAGCATCTTCTGGAAGTGGCCAGAGGTGTCGCCAATGATGTCAGCCTCCAGGTCTCGCTCATAGGCTGCAGGGAAGGAACAGAAGTTCTAGTCCCATCCCCGTGAGACCTCGGGGACCCAGGATAAAGGTCCCTGCTGCCCCCTATATGATCCCAGCACCCAGTCTCTGGGCTGGTCATGGAAAGACCCAGGGGGTACCTCCACAGGTTTCTGCATGGACCCCTGACACACTGAGATGCAATCTGTCCACTTCCTCTATCCCCACTTGTGCCATCCTACTCCAGATACCGTGGTCGACAACCTGGATGGTGGCTACAGCCTTCTAACTGTTTCCCCTGCTTCTGCTCCCCTCCCTCTCCAATCCACAGCAACAAGGGTGACTCTTAATGCCCTCCCTGATCACAGGCTCCCTGGCTTCCCGCTGGCCTTGGAATCAAACATCGCCTCTTTCTCTTGGCCTGCAGGGCCCTGTGTGACCCTGCCCTGCCCTCTACCACTCTGGCCTCACACTAGCTCCCAGGCTCATTTCCGCCCCAGGGCATTTGGGCTTGCCATTCCCGCTGCCAGGATCTTCTCGCCACTCCTTACACAACTGGCTCCTTCTCATTCCCTCCCAAGACACGCTTTCTCTGACCACTTGTCTGGAGCAGGTCCATCCGAATTAAAGTCTGATTCTTGTTACTTTATCGTATAACAATGTGTCATCGTCGTGTTTACCTGTGTGTCGTCTGTATCCCTTGTTACCTCATTAATCTGTAAGTTCTAGGAGGCAGGGACTACATGGGTTCTGCCCACCACCATATCCTGAGAAACTAGCACATTGCTGCACAGAGCTGCTATTTCTGACATGGAGAAACGATGGACAGATCAGAGGACAAGAGGAAAGAAGGTGGATGGATAATCTTAGGGTCCCCACCCTTGCAATTACCCTCATTTCATATCTAAGTCCTGAGTGGCACCCCCTGCCCATCTCACCATCTTTGTATGCTGCCACGAGCTGGTGGATCTGCTCATTGGTCCGAGAAGCCAAGATCTCAATGAGACACTTCTCATCAGTGCCGATGCCCTGAGGGAACAGAAGAGACGTCGGAGTCAGGCTGGGCTGGGAGGCCACCGCCAGCCATGGGCTGGGTTCCTGGAGTGGCCAGAGCTATGACACCCCCAACACTCAGGGTGCTCCTACCACAGCTTGCAGGCAGCTGACCGGAGCCACTGCCCTGAGAATCAAAAGACATAGGTTCTAGTCCTGCCTCTGCCAGCAGCTTGTTTTGTGACCTCTCACTAAGACACGTTGTCTTTCTGGGCCCCCGTTTTCTCATCTGTAAAATGGAAAGGCTGCCGGTGGCTCTGCCCAACTCACAAGGACATGGAGAAGGCAACCTCTCACATCGCGAAACTTACCAATATGTCAAGTAAATCCATGCTGAATAGCTCATCTGAGGCAAAGTTCACAGCACTTTACACATTGTAAAGTGCAGGTACACTTGAGGGCTTTGATCCCTCCCTGCCTGCTAGGGAGCCACCCTCTCCTTCAACCAGACCGAGCCGCACTTCTGTCCGGACACACCTCAACCACCTCTCCTGACCTCTTACTCAGCCTGGAATGACCTTCCGACTCTGATCAACCAAGTCCTCCCTGGAGCTTCTGGGCCCAACCTGATCTCTCATCTTCTGTGACACCCTCTTAAGCCACCCTCCTGCCCTCCTTTAGTATGCCCTTGGCCTTGGGGTGTCGGGCACAGTTTGTCTTTATGGCCCTGTATCCTGCTTCCTCAGGGCTGTAGGCTGCCGTGGTGGAGTCTAGGCCAAGGGCCCCCTTTATGAGGTCTGTCTCACACCAACATCTGTCCCACATCTGGCCATCTGGAGACTGTGGCACCCCTCTGGGACAGGGTTTGAGCAAGCTGCCTCTTACATCAGGGCACGTTGCTGGCGGGCGCAGGGCTCAGTGAGTACTTGCTGCAGAGACCAGAATCTTCCCATTCATCACATCCCCACTCCCAACACACACACAGATCCACGCTTCTTACCGAGATGGCGTCTTTAATTTCTTTGGCATCGCAATAGGAAAGTGGCCTCATGAGACCCACAATCAGTCGTTCAAACTTTCCTGTCAGCTCATACTTCAAGTCAGCAAGGAGGTCCTAGGTCAGGGGTCGGGGGGGAGGGAGGGAGGGAGGAGATGGAGGAGGGAGGGGAGGAGTGCTTATAAGAACTGCATTTAATGAGCACCTACTCTGTAAGGCACCAGGCTAAGTAAGCCCCTGGAACTGTCACTCTGGGAGGTATGGGCTCTCATCAACCCTAAGAAACGGGTGTAGAGACGTCAGGTGACTTGCCCAAAGTCACGCAGCGAGCAAATGGCGGTGCAGGATCCAAGCCCATGGCACCGTGCCTCTCCCCCAGCACCGTTTGTTCGCTTGTTTACTGGGTGTCTCTCCCACTGTCGTGAGTCCACAGCGCTGACGCCTCACAGGTCTCGTCAACTGCGTGCGCCAACACCTAGCCCAGCGCCCAAGCACAGAGCAAGTGCTGTAGAATTATCTGTGGCGGAATGGGGCCTGACTAAAGAGCAGAGCAGAAGGAGCGCAGGATTGTCAGCACGGAGGCTGAGCTGGAATACAACGAACACACAGGCCAGTGAGACCAGCCCCCAGCACCAGCCCACCCGCCCTGTGGTTGCCACGGTTACCTTTCCGTAGAGGGACTTGTAACTCTGGCAGATCTCCTGCCTCTGCCTGTTGCTCCGAGAAGTGATGAGCTCCAGTATGGCCTCCTTGTCACTGCCTGGAAGACGGGAGGGCACCGGTGACCCCCCCAACCTGCCTCCAGGAAGCCCACCAGGGCTGCTCCCCGCAGACCTCAGCACCAGCCTTCTGTTCATCAGGCGGCGGTGTCGGTGGCGGAGGATCTATGGGGACCTGTCAAGCCCCTACTGAGAAGGATCATAGCATCCACAGTATTTGCGCTCAGAGGGCCTGTAACCCAGCCCCTCATCAGACACATAAGGAAACTGAGGCCCAGAGAGGAGCAAGGACTCATCCAAGCTTTCACAATGAGACCTGGCTTAGAAAAACCCAGGTATCCTAACACCCAAGTCAGGGTTCTTTCAACAACAAGAAAATAAAAGAGAATAATCAGCACCAAGTTCGGGGTAGTGGTTACTCCCAAGAGGAAAGCCGGGCCTGATGCTTCAGGAGGGGACCCACCAAGGAGGTTTCAACTCTATGAGGAAGCAAGTGCTATTTCTCAAGTTGGGTGGCAGGTCTGTGGGGGAAGCTTCTATTATTCCCTAGACCTTTGGGCTGGTCTGGAATATTTCATTATAAAATGATGAAAAATAATAAAAAGAGGTGACAAAAGAATGAATGAGCACATCTCAACACTTCACCCCCACCCTCACCCCCAGAAGGGCTCTGGGCTGAGCCCACACGTGGGAACACCCCCCAGCTCCAGTGAGTCCTCCTCCCTTTCCTAGGGCCTCACTGCCGGTGGCCGAGCACCCACCAAAGCCCTTCATGGCGGTATACAGGGCCTCGGCATCCTGGCTGGGGTCAAAGCCTGGGAAGTCATGAATGGAGCCACGGTACTTGGCACCCTGTGGAGAGACAAAGCAGAAGGTAAGCTGCTGACCTTAGCCTTAAACGGGGCTCCCAGCCCCAACCCCAGATCACACTCTCAACCCTGGCCATAGGCAGAGTCTAGGCTGCGTTCCCTTCCCCGAAAATTAAGCCCTGACTACAGAAAGCCCAGGCAGGGTGCCTGGGTGGCTCAGTTGGTTAAGTGACTGCCTTCGGCTCAGGTCTTGATCCTGGAGTCCCAGGATCGAGTCCCGCATCGGGCTCCCTGCTCGGCAGGGAGTCTGCTTCTCTCTCTGACCCTCCCCCCTCTCATGTGCTCTCTCTCTCTCTCATTCTCTCTGTCTCAAATAAATAAATAAAATCTTAAAAAAAAAAAAAAAAGAAAAAGAAAGCCCAGGCAAGGGTAGGGACGACTCTCCCTGTACTTCCTGCCACGGCCTGCCCCAAGGACTGTGCCCTTTCCCTGCGGGACAGTGGCTCTGTCCAGCCCACAGCACTGCACAACCTTCCTAGGACCTGGGAGAGAGGAAAAAGCCAGGCTGAGTGCAAGGGGTAGAAATGATCCCTGCAAGAGTAACAAGAGCTCCTCATACCTTTATGGCACTTTACAGTTTACAAAGCCCTTTTGCCTCCATTAATGTGATTCCAACTTGCAGAAGCACTTAAGATGATCTGTATCACAGAAACAAAGAAACTGAGCCCAAAGAAGAAAAGCCTCTTGCCGAGGGTCCCACAGAGCGCAGATCTCTGGCCTGTTCCCCTCTGCTCTCCAGCTCCAGAAACCTTGCAGCTGCCAGCTTCTGAGGGTGAGGTTGTGGCCCAAGGGAAGCCCGGAGCCACCCTCAGACTCAGTGCCAAGACAAGATGCTGCCCTTTGGGCCCAGTAAACTGAGCTAGCAGCTGGCATCTGAGGACAAGCTGGCTGGGTCCTCAGGCTGAAAGGGAAGAGAGGCAGAGCCAGAGGATCCCAGACACTGAATCTGAGTGCACAATGGGCTGGTTCACAGAGAAGTCAGATGTGGGTCAGCTACGTGGCCCCAGAGAAGTATGGGGCCAGGAGAGTGGCCGAGAGCTGGGAGGGCTGGGGATGCGGGAGCCCAAGCACTGAGCCCACAGCATGGTGAGAGGGCACTTAGCCTAGGCCAGGCCCAATGCTAAGGGCTGAAGATTCAGGGAGAAAGAAGACCTGACCCTGTCTTTCCTGAGCTTCGGACCCAGAGGAGAGAGACAAGCACACAAATTAGCATAGAACTCACCATAAATACCCTAAGACAGAGGCAGAGTAATTTGGGAAAACAGGGGAGGCCAATTCCAGCGAGGGGAGGGAACCAGGAAAGGCTCTGTGCACGGATTGGGGGTGGCCCACATACACGGTGCCTTAAAGGAGTGAGAAGCAAACGCAAAAATGAGCCTCCAACCATCTCCTGTGTCCCCCGCTGCCCACACTGAAGGACCTGGCCAGACGTGTGGCTGACTCCTTGGTTTATGTTTGCAGTTGCTATTCCTCTGAGGTATGCATGCGTGGGTGCAGGGCTGCTATTTAAAGTTCTGACATGGCGGGTGACCAGAAAGGGACACGGCCCTCTTCCCGCCATCCGTGAGTCCCCTGCAACCTGATCACACCCCTGGGCAGAGCAGGAGAAACACATGTCAAATACCCAGACCAGAAAGAGACAGTCCCGGGGCGCCTGGGTGGCTCAGTCGTTAAGCGTCTGCCTTCGGCTCAGGTCGTAATCTCAGGGTCCTGGGATCGAGCCCCGCATCAGGCTCCCTGCTCCGCGGGAGGCCTGCTTCTCCCTCTCCCCCTCCCCCTGCTTGTGTTCCCTCTCTCGCTGTGTCTCTCTCTGTCAAATAAATAAAATCTAAAAAAAAAAAAAGAAAGAGACAGTCGCTTTAGAAAGCCCTAGGAGTGTTGGTCTTTCTCACCGACGCACCCCTGCACCCAGCAGAGCCTGGCACAACCAAGCACCCACTGAATATCTGTTTCCTGGATGGATAGGCACATGGATGGATGAATGACTGAATATATTCTGAGCAGAACAAAGATGACTTCCTGGAGGGGAATTCTACGCTGAGTGCTAAAGGATGAGAGACAGCAGGGCCCCAAGGGCTGGGGGCAGGGGACAGAAAAGCAGAGATGGGGAAGGCTTCACACAGGAAACAGACGGTCAAGTCCTGGAGGCAAGGGCAAGCGAGAACATTTGGGGAGGCAGCTCAGATGCTTCAGGGCTCAGTGCAGACGCCCCAAGTTGGCAAGTTCCAATCCAGAACATCCCTGTGAACTGAACGCCACAGAGCCATGCGTCTGGGACCTTTCTGACACCACACTATTTCTTCACATCTCTGGGCCCCAAGTTCCCCTCTTCTAGAAGGAAAGCCAGGGAGAACAGCACAATTAACACAGCAGAAATAACTGGGGGTGATCTGCGCCGGAGAAAAGAGTGAGTGACTTGTTCTGTGCATGTGTGTGGGGGGGTATGTGTGGGTTGAGAAGGGGGTGCACAAGATGCAGAATTGGGGGTTAATAATTGGAAGCAACAGATACAAACTTCAGCTCAAGAAAGGAAGAAAGACTTTGCTCAAACTCCCCCATTTTGTCTTCTGCAACCTCCTCCCTTACCCAAACCCTTGCCCACCAAGCATGCCAAATTAACCTTTGCTGCCCCTCACACACCGCGCCATCTCCTCTCTGGCCTTCTGTTCCAGCATCCCCTGCCCCTGGAGCACATCAGTCCCCTTCCTCTCCTCCGGTATTTCTCTCCAGGCACCTTTCCCAGCTTCCTTAACCTGTGTGCCCACAAAGCTCCTTTATTGCCTCCGCCAGAGCATGAGTGCCGTGTGTGTGTGGGGGGGGGGTTCCAGCTCATCTCATGGGATGAGGGACCCCTAAGGCTCTGCCACTCTGGGACTCTTGCTTGCAGACTGTCTCCTGGCCCCTGGTCCATCCATGGCAACAAGAAACCATGGGTCAACCAGGCAGAAGCATGGCCGGGAGCACTGGAGCAGGATTCCAAAGATCCGTGCCCTGAATCCTGGCCGCTCTGACCTCCCAGGATCTGCTCTGTCCACTCAGGTCATGTAGAACCCTGCAATTTGAATGCCTCCCAAGAAGTAGCTGCGGTATGACTACATATAGAAAATGGGGAACAGCAAGTTCTGCCTTTGGCCTTTGCCCATAACCACTAGCACTTTTTCCTCCTGGTCAGAGAGGCCACTTGTGCAAAGTACGATCCTCAGAGGCTGATAGGAAGACCACAGCTGGGACTCTTTTGAGGGCTGATCCTATATCATGTGAGACACTGTGCTCTTCAAAAATTGTGAATAGATATCCTTAAGGCCCTTGTTCACCGGCAAGTTGTGAAATCTGAGGCCCAGAGAGGGTAAAGAACTCTCCCAAGATCACACAGCATTTATATTATGTCTGTGGCCAGTAGCTCTGTGACTGAAGTGAGGAGCAAAAGGGGACTAGTCAGACGTCCCTTGGTTTCATTCTCCCTTCCCCATCCTATCACTGCAGTGGCCGTATCTCCTTTTCTAATGCTAGCCAACAGGGGTCAGTCTCCGGTGAAGCCTGGCAGAGAAGGACACCTAGCTCTGCCCAAGGACAGAACCCGATCCTGACCACACCCAGGAGTAAAAAAGCTCCACCACACCTCAATTTCTACTGCCCAGCCAAACAGTCCTGCAGCATGAAAGACAGAGGTCTCCTAAGCAGGGAAATTTAATCCCAGATGCATGTGACAAGGGACACTTCCATGTCCAGAGCAGAGAGAATCCTCTCATGCTTTTGCCTGTCCGGCAGCCTTCTCCTTGGGGAACCACTTCTGGACCATGCAGTTCAGGTAGGACCAACTCTACCGCCTGAATCCAAGTCACCATTGGCTCAGCCAATGAGAACCAAACCTAGGACTTGCCCTGGAATCACCGGGAATAAAGTATATTGTGTCCTCCAGGCTGCCCAGGAAGCAGAATGGAAGCCTGGGGCAGCTGGTGGCTAGAGTGCCAAATGAGGGAAGAACTGCCCACGAAGGAAGCCACCCAGAGGAAGTTCAACTCACAGAGGCAGAATCCTGACAATACCATCTGGGTCCCTGGAACGAGCCAAACCTGAAGCTCTGGGCTGTTCAGTCACGTAAGCCAATACACATCTTTTCTGCTTAGAAGGTTGTGTGCTGTCACTGGGCACGTGCAACGGAAAAGGTCGTGACTTGTAACGGGAGCAAGCAAAGCCTGAGAACCTCTACTGCTCCCTTCTAGATGAAGAGCAGAGTGGGCCTAGTGACTCTAGGAGCCCATGTAAGGCAGAGCACAGTCTTCAGGAGGGGAGAGGCTCCTTACCTGTGCTGGTTTGGCCATGGTCTCAGGTTCTGCAGCAGGTAACACTGTGGAGAAGACAGACCCATGAGATCCGGTCCCTTCCATGCTTTCCCCCAATTTCCTCACCCTCCTTGCCTCCCAAGGGAAGGTATGCTCCCCCTGCTGCTTTCCAGCTGCCCCCAGCCTTTTAGGTTAAATTACACCCAGACCTGCCTCAGGGCCAGACGCATTTTCAGAAGACAATGGATAGGGGCGCCTGGGTGGCTCAGTCGGTTGGGCGACTGCCTTCGGCTCAGGTCATGATCCTGGAGTCCCGGGATCGAGTCCCGCATCGGGCTCCCTGCTCGCCGGGGAGTCTGCTTGGTCCTCTGACCCTATCCCCTTTCATGTGTTCTGTCTCTCTCAAATAAATAAATAAAATCTTTAAAAAAAAAAAAAAAAGAAGACAATGGATAGACTGGCCTGGGTCCACTCACACCAGGACGGGAGAGGGACCTGGAACTGAGAGGGAGACAGGGCATGATCACTGACCATACAACTCCTCCAGGCCGTCCAGGGCACTTTCCCACATGTCCCACTGAATCCTCATGGCAATCTTTCCCATCATCAGATTCTCCCTTTCCCCAGGGGAGGAAATGGAGGATGGGGAGTCAGGGAGGTTGCATCATCTACCCAAAGGCACACAGCTTAAAACGGAATTCAACAAAGTCCAGATTCCAGAGTCCAAGCTATCTGCACCAAGCATGCTCTACGTCTAAGTTACCAAGAATGGTTCCAGAAGCCGGGGCTTAACGTTCTGCAGATGAGAATGCTCAAAGGGCTCTGGGCCACCTGCTGCAAGTATCTGAAGGGCTAGCGTTCCCATGTAAGTCAATGAGCATTTCTTGAGCATCTGCTCTGATTAGGCACTGCTCTAGGCACTGAGGGTATAGCGATCAGTAAAAGAGATTTTTTAAAACTCTTGTTTTTCTGCAGCTTACTCTATAACGGGGAAGAATAACAAATGCATATGGCAAAAAGTAAGGAGAAAAGACAACGCTTGGTCATCAGGGGAGAGTGACAAGCAGTAGAAGCCCAGGCCAAGTGGTCAGAGGATCATGAACCACGTGGCTACCTAGGGGTGTGCGGTCAAGGGACTTGGGGGGCTAATGCGGCAGCAGGAAATGGGGGCTGGGGACCAGTGCCTGAGGCCACGGTAAAGGCTCTGGATTCTTCCCTGTGAGGACAAACAGGACAGAGGATCTTATCAAAGGAGGGTGTAGGAGACAGGGTTTAGAGGGAAGAAATCAACAAAAATGTCTTACACCTAAAAAGAAATGGAGAAAGGGCCGTCACTGGCTTGGGAAGATGGAAGAGAAAGGGGCGCGGGCCGGTGAGCACTCTCAGCAGGAAGAGCAGGAAGACAAAGGTGGAAGTGAAGCAATTTTCCCAGGACAAGAGGAGAAAGAAGGGCCAGTGCTTTCCATTTCAGTCAGGGCTGTACCATTTGATCTTTTTAAGCCATGTCTATGTATTACTTTTTTAAAAGTAAGAATAATAAACTCTATCTGGCTTATTCAGTAAGAACTACAAGGAGCTGAACTAGAAGAGGAGAAACCAGGGCGGAAAGCTCAGTGCTTTCCAGTTCTCCACATACCCCACCACCAAAAAACAAAAACAAAACCAACACCTTAGGGGAAATTGGCCCTTCTTGACCTCAGCCCATAACCCTGCTGGAGACGGTGCGACACAGCGGGGAGAACAGGTTTTGGAGTCAGATGGACAATCGCTTCTCGGCCTTTTGGCTAAGATCAAGTGTGGAGTCAGATGGACAGAACTGGATTCAAATACATTTTGTCACTTATTAGCTCCATGACCTCGGGCACATTGCTCATCTCTGAGTTCAAGGTCACCTCAAGTACAAAACTGGGGCTTTCCCTTTCCTGCCTTGTAGGGCTGTCGGAGGATGAGACATTAACATACGTCAAGGGCAGAGCCCAGGACGCCAGGCATTCACTGTACTGGTGGCAAGTTCTGACCAGGCTTTGTAGTGTTTGCCCGTAGCTCCAGCGCCCGATCATGAGTCCCCCAAACTGCAGTCAGCAGACAGACAGGAGGTGGGGCTGGGGGTGAAGGGCAGAGGACAGAGATCTGCCTGCAACCCCAGCAGAGCTGGAGGAAACCCTGCTGTTTCCCTGACAACCAGGGGCCCCTCTGTACAAATGTGTAACTCTTCCCAGAAAGTGGAAATTCCCCCCGCAGGGGGCGGGGAATCACATCTACCCCAGGGGCTGGCCAGGCTCAGGCTTCCCCGGCCTGGGGCACGGTGTGGGCTGGGGATGAGGGACCCCCCCAAGGCGAGCACAGCAACAGGGACCAAAGGAGGCTCAGGAAGTCCCCTAGGCAGGGAGGGCTGAGGCCTGTCACCTGCACCTCCAGTCTGGAAGCGTTTTCCTTTGGCCTTGTTGCTGGAAACTTCAGCTGCTGGCTGCAGCCCAGGACCATCTGGACAAGAGCCTCTTTCCAAGGAGAGACGGCTTAGAGGAAGGGCCTCTGAGTCTTTGGGAAAATATTCTCAGTTCAGAGAGCAGTTTACATGTGCTTCATGCGAGTGCAGGTCTCGTGTACACATAAGCTTCTTCCAGAACTAGATCTGGAGACTGCAGTTCCAACAGCCCCTCCTCTGTGGGCTCAGGGAAGCTCAGGAGGTAATCACAGCAGTGCCGTTTACCTGGCTTTGCAAGGGTCTCTGCTCCCTCCCAGAGCAACCCAGACCCTACCTCTCAAATTGGCTGAATAAATGTTTTATATACAATGTTTCAGAATCCCAGAGGGCTCTTAACCATCCACTACATCAGGCCCCTCATTTTCTGGGTGAGGTAAAGACATCTCAGGGAGGATAAGTGACTTGCCAAGGCCCAGACCATGGACAGTATCTGTGCCTCCGAGCCCCAAAAGCCCCCACACAACCATGGACTCTGGCTGCAACAGGAGATTAGGAAGAGGCCAAAGAAAAAGACCTAGGTCTGGTTCCCAATCTGTCTGTAACCTCAGACAAGTCAGGTTCCCTCTCTGGACCTCAGTTTCTTCATCTATAAGATGGGGATAATATCACTCTCTCTTTGGGAAAATCCAGAGTGGATGAGAAAGGTTTTTATAGATTCCAACCATGGATTTTCACAGCAGAATCTCAGAATATCAGTCCCAGGAGGGGTCTTCCCCAAATCTTCCCCTTATCCAATATGCAAGTTTTATCATCCTGGCTGAAACAGTTTCTCAAGACTGGCAGGTGTGGCCACTCTAAACCTGTGCCTCTCTCCTCCAAGGAACCCTGAACCTCTTCTGACCTGGATATCCATGAGGGTTCATCCTGGCTGATCATTCCAGAAATCCATTCTAGGGTAGAGTCTCCTAGTGGCTTTGGGCTACTGTGGCCAGCCCCTGCCTTAGTTCTTTAGCCCACAAGCAATCATGTTTCCTTCCTTCCCCTCTGGGACCTCCAGATTGATTCCAGGAGGAATGCTCTGGGGGAGAGAACCACCACTTGTGGCTTGCTGCTGACCAAGTGCAAGAGTTGGGGAAACCAAGAACTGGACAGGGGAAGGGTCTTGTCCAACTCATGTAAGAGGCATGGGCTTTGAGGTCGGGCCTAGCTGTGAGTCACAGCTCTGCCCCCTCACCCCCGTTTGTGATTTAGGTAAATTACCGTCACTGAATCTCAATTTCCACATCTGCAAAATGCACATAAAAATTATCTCCAAGTACTGATAAACAAATGAAACAGCAGATGAAGAGCCCTAAGCCCAGTGCCTATTACGGAGTAAAGGCTCAAGAAATGAAAGCTTTTATTATGATAAACCCAAACGTTTACAAGGGAGGCAGCCTGGCATCATAATAAAGAATGCAGGCTTTGCAGTCCTGGCCTGAGTTCAAATTCAGACATTCCAGAAAATTCCTAGTTCGTGACCTAGGGCAAGTTCTGTCATTTCTCTCTGACTCAGTGTCTTCATCTAGGAATTGCTAATCCTAAGGTTTTCTGTGAAAATTCAATGGGCTAATGCAGGTAAAATACTCAGCATGGCCAGAAAACATTAAATGTCTAATAAGTGGTGGCTTCTGTCATCCCAGCCACCGTTAGTGGGGTACTGGGCACAATGAGCCATCGGGGTGCAGAACAAAAATATTACAACTTTCTAACTTTTTTTTTTTTTACCTTTTCCTTTTCTGTTGCATGTGTGATGCGTATCAAGTTACAGACACATGTTAGGGGTTCAGGCTGACAGGTGAGCACAATCAGGAGTCTGGCATCACGGAATGAAGCAGACGGAGGAGAGAGGGGATATCAGACGCAACAGAAACACCAACCTAAGAAAAAGCATTTCTGTCCTCTAAAGCTATCTTGCATGCTTTGGAGGAATAGAGCGTGCTTTTAGGGTGGGAGGAGATGCTGAGTGTAAGGGGGTGAAACCAGATATGTGTGGGGAAGGCAATTGGAGAAAAATAAAAAAATAACGTGGAAGGTCATGCAAAAATTCACCCAGACCTCTGTGCTGCAGGAGAGCCCAGGGGACTCTAACTTGAGCTGAGTCACTGCTTGCCCACGTGATCCCAGTGACCCCCTTCAATGTAGGCCCTTGCAGCTCAGCTTTCAAGGCCCACGACATCCTTCCTGATTTATCTGCCTTCCCCTCTTTCCTCTTCACCCCCACCCCCAAGCCAAGAACCTCTTCCACCACCATTTTCTATCCAGCCTTCAAGCATCAAAACCAGTGCTTTTTGATTCTGGCTTCATTAATCCCACGTGGGGAGTTTTTCCAATTTACCGAAGCGTAAGATCAACCGTCCGAGATTCTGATTCATCAGTTCTGGGGTGAGGCCTGAGCTTTGGTAATTTTTAAAAATTTTTCTAGGTGATTCTCCCAACTCTTCCAGGAAGCCAAAAGGGATTTCTCTCTCCTCTGAAGCCCCACAGTACTCAGAAACCACCTTACATTTGACTGGCTTGGATTCAACCATTGCGGATTTACCATTCCTCGAGTAGATGGAGGCTGCCTGCCTCCAGGTATTCTAGGAAAAAAAAAATCTCTACTTCCAACTCTCCAGGTTATGATTCCAGTCTGTCTGAGCAATTTTACAGCTCAGTAATTTGTAGGTAAATGGTGGTAATGTAAAATAATTCTTACAGACATGCTCATACTGTTCTATTTGGTGACAGCCCAATTAATCTCCCTCACCTTTGACCAGAAAAACCAGTCTGCCTCCATTTGTACATTCCTTTTAATAAAAGTGTCTACTTATTCTCTTTCAAGCTGGCCATAACATCTGCCTGTCCAGTCATCAGTAGGTGAGTAGAATCAAATCTTTGGCACATGATCATTTTTCTATCTTTTGAATCATAACTTTACTGTCTTTCTTAAAAATTACTGTGTCTGCTTCTTTGCTGCTCCCATGACCACAGGGTGGCTTATAAGGATTATTGGGTGAAACGCACTGAGTTGTTTTAATGCCTTTTTAGTGACCCCCCCTGGAGGGGGGGAAATCACATAATAAAAGAACATCCAGCCTAGGAGTCTTCAAAGTGTGTTTTATTCCTCATTATATAGCCAGGAGAGGAAATAACTTGAGGGGTTAAGTATAATTTGTCCAATGTGATAAAGAAAATTAGTGATTAAACAGGAGCTCATTTTTCAAAAAAGTATTTACTGAGCATGTCCGTTGGTAGGAGATAGGGGAGGAATAAAAAATGAGACAGACGAGTCTCCCACCCACACAAAGCTGGCAATCTACTGCCGTAATCTGTCATTGCTTTGATCCTATGTACCACCAGTAACCAAGGAAAAAAAATTGAGTATTCATCATGATAAAAATATATTTTATAAGCATGAGATTAAAAGCATATGTAATAAGAGGCCTAATAGTTTCTTCCAGAAAATCATCTTAGTGCCTCCCAGGATGTGTGCACCGGACTTCAGAGGCCCCTGGCCTATAAGGTCATGATCCTTCCCCGCCCCCAGCCCGCAGGAAGACACCAGGACCAGCCCCACCGTCCTCCAGGAGCTAGCCCAGGTAAATGCCATTCCTGGCCCTGTGCCTGGGCACACCCCCCCCTCCCCCCAGCTCCAGACACTCGGGTTTCTTAGAGAGCAGTGTCTTTCCCTCTCCTGACCCAGAACCATTGATCTCTGGGCTGGGCAAGGCCCCAGGAGATCATCAGGCTGCCCCAGGCTTGGAACTGGATGGGCCTGGGGTTTGAATCCCAGCTCAGGTCACTTTTGTGAGGCAGACAAGGGTCGTGTCTAACAGGACAGAGGCTGCAGCCACCCTGCCTGGGACTGAAGCCTGACCTGCTCTTTAGGAGCTGTGTGGCCTTGGGCAAGTACTTAACCTCATATGTAAAACAGGATAAAAATAGCGCCTATCTCAGAGGAGTCGTGGTGAGGATGAAAAGAAGACACACCTAGAGCTTAGACGTGGCTTTGACACACAGGAAACACATGGGCATTTAATAGTATTTCTCCCCTAAACTTTTAAGGGCTGACTTTCCACATCTGCAAAATGGGCATGGTAGCAGCATCCAATCTACCAAGGGTTCAGCCAGGGCCTGGCAAGTTGGAAGGTTCGGTAAGTAACGGAGGTTATGATTTAATTATTATTTAAGAGGTACCAGGACACCCGTTTTACAGATGAGGAACGTGAGGCTCAGGGCACGACACCCTTTCCACGATTACAGCAGCAGCACCGGCCTCTCTGTGCACAAGTACCAGCCTCGTCTTCCTTTGACAGGTGCGCAGTCTGAGGCTCAAAGAACCCGAAGACAGTCCTTCCTCCTTAGCCAGTCTCTGTGGGAGCTTCTCAATTCCAGGAAGAAAGGAAATGCAGTGTGGCCAGGATTCCAAGCCAAGAAGTTTATAAGCATAAAGGATCCCCCCCCCCACAAGACTTCCTCTCCTCTGTTGCGGGGGCGGCAGGGGTGCAGATAAGACCCGGACTTGCATACTCAGAAATCAGGGTACAGACCACATCCTGCACTTTGTCCCTACCCAGGAAGTATCTTGGTGAAGCTGGGTGGGGTGAGGCTAAGTGATACCCCTGGGCCTCCCCAGAAAATCCTAGAATAATGCAATATCAACAGTCATGGAGCCCCAACCCACTTTACCAGCTGGGTGCCCTGGGCACATCTCTTGCCCCTCTAGGGAGGAAGGAACTAAGGCCTAGAGGGGTAGGTGTGCCCAGGGGCCCTGGCTGCTCAGAGGCAGGGCAGAGCCTGGGGCCAGGGCTGGAGCCTGGTGGCCCAAGGCTCCTCCTGGGTGCTGCAGTGCAGATGCTCCAGACGCTGGCAGCGCCCCAACACTGCAGAGCGTCCCCCACCCCTTCCCGGGGTCAGCTCCGATAGGCAAGGTCCTGCACTTCCCAAGGACAGCCCCCTCTCTGCACACTGGTATCCACATTCTGCCCCAGCAAGAGCTATGGCCCTAACCCAGAAACCGCAAATATTTTCTGAATCCAAGCAGCCAGTACCTTGGGAACAAAGGGTGGAAGGCAAAGGAAGATGGATGAGTGACTGTCACAGCTGCAGAGGGGGATGCAGGCCTGGGCCTCCCTCCCCAGCCCCACCCAACTCTCAGAATCCTAAGTCTTTTGAACAGTTGAATCCTAGAATACCAACGCTGGAAGTGGCAGCTGGTTTAGCAGCCTTTGCTACTGATGGTTAATGAAGGTCCAGGCAGGGAAGGACCTTGCCCCAGGACCCCTCCAGGACCTGGAACGGTAACCCTGCTTTCCACAGACTCCCAGGCCAGTGCCCTCTGCCTGGCACAGGGCCTGCCAGCCAGAAGGGCAGGGTTTTTATGGGAGCTGCAGCTGGAACGGTCATTCACCTGGAAGGGCAAAGCAGGACAGGATATCCCTTCAGGGTCGGTGGGGCCAGCAATTTCAGGTGTGCTTTGGGTGTGGCAGGAGGGGGAAGTGAGTGAAAAGGGCAGACTGAGGAAACCAGAATCCTTTCACCAACCCCGGAGCCATATGTCCAAATTTGGGATTGTCAGAAAGACCCGCCAGGGTTTAGAGAAAGGGAGGGGTAGGAAGAAAGCAAAGGCAGGATTCTCTTCCCAAAGGACCCCTCCCCTCCCCTCACAGGGCCTACAAGGGTAGCCCAGGCTTCCCAAGCCTGCAATCAAGACTTCCCAAACTTGAAATGATTCCTTGCAGCTGACAAATAAATCAATTTTAAGGGCAGCCATCATTTCCACGGAGAGGGGCTGGGTTTATCAGCTCTGGACTTGGAAGAGTAAGCTGAGACTCGGAGAGGGAAAGCTACTGATTCAAGGTCACACTGCAAGTCGATGGTGGAGCTGGGATTGGATTCAGGGTATTTCAGTCCCATGCTGGTATTCTGGGAGTTATCTGAAGACCTAAGTTTTGGGAAGGCCTAAACTGGGCTTCCGGAGAGCAGGAAGAAGGGTGGGGCGTCTGCCCTTAGGGCCCAGCTGCTTTCAAGTCTCCTTCAGGCCAGCGGTGGTCCAAAGGGGACGGGAGGGTCCCTCGGGTGTGAACCTGCCAGTTCCCCACGGGTCTGCACACCGAGAGCCCTCCCCCGCAACAACACACACAAACCACTTCACAGGCGGCTGGAGGGTCTGCCTCTTCCTGCAGCCTCAGTCTTTGGCCTCAGCCACACCCTTCCCTGCGGGTCCTTAGACCCCCGTCCTGCTGCCCCCAACCCCAGGTCTTCTCAGTCTCTCCAGCCCCCGACCCCTCCCAAAGCACCGCCAGCATCCTGCGCTGCCTCCGCCCGAGAGCCCCCGGCCCCTAGACTACCCCCGCCGCAGAGTCCGGCCCCCCTCCCCTCCCCTGTTCCCCTCCCATCCCCCAGCCTTCGCTTCTGCGCCCGCCACCCTAGATTTGTTCCACTGCGCTCCCTCAGACACATTCAGCCCGCGACCCTCTCGGGTTCCCGCCCCCGCGGCCCCCCACCTGCCCGCGCCCCGCCCCGGAGCCCCGCGGGAGGCACGGGTCAGCGATGACTGGGCATTTATCGCTCGTCCCCGCATCCCTGCAGCCCTCGGGGGGGGGGGGGGGCTGATGCGATCCCCCCTCCGGCCGCAACGCACTCACCGCGCGGCGGAGGCTTCCTGTCGCGACCAGGCAGACGCACGCGCGGACGCGGAGCTCGCGGGGTGGGAGCCCGTTAGCCGAGCAGAAGCAGCCGTCGCAGCGCGGGGCGGACCTGGAGGACAGCTGGCGGCTCCGGGGCCGGACACGTGGCGCGCAGAGGCCAATCGGGCTCGCCCCGCCTTCCCTCCTCCATCCCCACCCCCCAAGTTCATTCGCTCCTGGAATCTTAGAATGTCACCGGCCGAGAAGGGCCCCGCCAGGAGAACCTACGTCAGTGCTCAGACCCCGGCCGGGACCTAAAGAAGGCAGGGGGATTTGGCCAAGGACACATGGCCACTCAGAGCCAGAAGTCAGGGCTTCTGAGTCCCTGATCTGGACATTTCCCCCCAAATTCCTACCACTCGCCGAAGCTTTGTTGAGAAACAGAACATTGAGGCTTGACAAAATTGAGGCCAACCACTTTATCTGCCTGATCAGATTACATTCCTCAATAGCCCCACCAGGCTGGTGACATTACTCACCCACTTTGCGGAGCAGGAGAGCCCAGAGATGTCCAGTTATTTGACCAATGTGGCACAGCTAGTAAGTTGTGGAGCTGGGATTCGAACCTGGTCTAGTGACTCCAAAGGGATGCTTATTCGAGCTTGGCTCTGGGGAGTGCATAGTTCAGAGGAAAGGCAAAGAGACCAGCAGTTAAAATCTAGGGCTGTGTGGAAAATGCTAGAACACAGAAAATGATAAACTATTTGGGAATCCAGAGGAAACAGAATGATTGTCCCCCAGGGTATTTGTTAAGACTTCCTGGAGGAGGTAGTCCTGCAGCAAAGGTGGGTAGTATCTCCCATCCCCTACACTGCCTTAGAAGTTCTGCTTTGGTGAAAAGATAGACCTATGGCAGCCCTGGGCTGCCATTCACCTGCTTAGTTTACATGGGCAAGACACTTAACTGCTTTGATTATCAACTTGCTCATTCAAAAGATAGCGATAATCAAAGCTTTTTCCAAGGGTTGTCCTCAATCCGTCACTAGTTCAGAGTCCTCTAAGCATCCCATAAGGAGACCTGGTTGGAAAGTATGTCCTTTCATCTATTTGTAGGGGCCAAGGCAGGCTGCTCCAAGATAGACCACTTTGACATGAAGATTATTTTGAGTTAAAACCAGATTCAGGAAGAGCTCTTTACCTCCCCCTCAACTGCCTAAATTTACATAGGAAAGAGCCTGTACCAAGAAGAGAACTCCTTTTAAAAGATTTATTTGTTTGAGAGAGAGAGAGAGAGAGTGCGTGCTTGCAGAGTGGGAGGAAGAGCAGAGGGAGAGGGAGAGAATCCTTGAGCAGACCCCCCCCACTGAGGTGGAGACCAACAGGGGGCCAATCCCAGGACCCCAAGATCATGATTTGAGCCAAAATCAAGAGTTGAATGCTCAGAAGCACCTGGGTGGCTCAGTCAGTTAAGTGTCTGCCTTCAGCTCAGGTCGTGACCCAGGGTCCTGGGATCAAGCCCCTCATCGGGCTCCCTCCTCAGTGGGGAGCCTGCTTCTCCCTCTCCCTCTGCCGGTCCCCCTGCTTGTGCTCTCTCTCTCTCTCTGTCAAATAAATAAAAATTTTTTTTAAAAAAAAAGAGTTGGGTGCTCAACCAACTGAGCCACCCAGGCACCCAAGAAGAGAACTTTTAACAAGACATTCCAATTTACCTATGAAACTTATCTTCATAACAGGGCAAACTTTATTTTCCAGACATCTCTCACCTTCCTGCTAATGGTCTTCCTCAGATCCCTACCCACCTCCCTAGCTCATATAAGTGTCATGTTGCCTCAACGTCTAGAATTTCCATGTCTGTATGGATTCCCCTTACATATGAAACTAAATTTGATTTTCTCCTGTTAATCTGTTTCATATCAATTTGATTCTTAATCCAGCTAGAAGGATCTTGAAGGGCTGAGGAATTTTTTCCTCCCCAACATATTCATTCCCCCAACAAAATGTATTGAGTCCTGGCTGCATGCCAGGCACTGAGCTGGGAGACTGAAGTGAACACATAGGAAGTGGGGCCCTGACCTACCCACATGGAGCATTCACTCTCACAGAAGACAGATGGTTAGGTCATTGTTACAATAAAGTTTGGAGAGTGGTAATCTATAAACTATAAAGTGCAAAGCTAGCCCACAGCAGATGAACCCAGCCCAACCTGGGCATCTAAATGAGAGTGATGTTAAGTTGTGACCAGAAGGATGAATGGAATCTAGCAGGAGGCTAAGAAAAAATTAACATAATTACCTTATGATGAGATCTGTTCAAAATAAAACCGCTGGCCCAAAACAGTGTCATTGAGACTGAATTCACAAACCGTGGCCTGGGGATTAATACCTAATCTGTTTCAACCTCCCCCAGAAATGTAGTCTTAACCGGTCAATCAGGAATTTTTCAATCAGTGCCAGTGAATCTGCCATTGGGGCCCTCCAGAGAAAGATGAGATAATTTGCAGGGTAAGACCCCTTGCTCAATGAGAGGGGGAGATTTGAACAACAACGTGGAAGAGGTAAGGAAGGTAGCCGAGCTGTAGGAAGAGTCTCTCAGCCAGAGGAAACAGCTGGAGCAAATGCTTGGAGGCAGGAGTAGGCCTGGAATGTTCCAGGAACAGCAAGGAGGCCAGTGTGGCTGGAGTGGAGTGAGGGGGAGGGAGAGTACAGGGAGAACAGAGATAAGAAGGGACCAAATCAAATGGGGGTGGGGGAGGGGGCTTGTGGGTCCTTGTAAGGACTTAGTCTTTTACTCTGAGGCATCTGGGGAGCTGTTGCAGAGTGCTGAGTAGAGGGGGGACATGACATTTATTTTCTTCTTTCTTTGGGAGTAAAATTCATGCAACATAAAATTAACCATTTTAAAGTGAACAATTTTGTGACATTTAGTACATTCACATTCTTATCTAACCACCACCTCTGCATAGTTCCAAACCGGTTTCATTCCCCTAAAAGAAAACCTGAACACGTTAAGCAATTACTCTCCATTCTCCCCTCCCCCAGCCCCTGGAAACCACCAATTTGCTTTCTGCCTTCATGGATTTGTCTATTCTGAACGTGTCATACAAATGAAATGGTACTATGTGTGGCCTTTCGTGTCTGGCTCCTTTCACTTCACATAGTTGTATTAGGGTTCTCCAGAGAAACAAAACCAACAGGGTATATAGAAATAGATATAGGAGGAGATTTATTATAGGAATTGGCTCAGGCAGTTTATGGAGGCTGAGAAGTCCCATAATCTGCTGTCTGCAAATTGGAGAACGAGGAGGGCCAGTGGTGTGATTCTGCTGGAATCTGCAGGCCCGAGAATAGGGGAGGTGGGGGTGTGAGGGCAGGAAGATATACATCCCAGCTCAAGAAGAGAGAGAGCTGAATTCACCCTTTCTTTGCCATTTGTTCCATTTGGCTCTCGATGGATTGCATGATGCCTGACCACATTGATGAGGGCAGTTCCTTAGTCTACTGGACCCCAATGCTAATCTCTCAGTGAATCAAATGCTAACCATCATGGACACACCCAGACAGGATGTTTTATCAGCTCTCTGGGCATCCCTTAGCCCAGTCAAGATGACATGTAAGATTAACCATCATGACAATGGTCTTGAAGTTCCTCTGTGTTGACACATATGTCCGTAGTTTATTCTTTTTATGGCTGAATAATATTTTATTGTACATATATATCACCTTTTGCTTATCCATTCATCAGCTGATGGACATTTAGGTTGTTTCCTCTTTTTGGCCATTGTGAACAGTGCTGCTATCAACATTTGTTACAAATACTGGTGTGAGAACTTTTTTTTTTTAAAGATTTTATTTTATTTATTTGACACAGAGAGAGAGAGACAGCGAGAGAGGGATCACAAGCAGGGGGAGTGGGAGAGGGAGAAGCAGGCTCTCGGCCGAGCAGAGAGCCTGATGCGGGGCTCGATCCCAGGACCCTGGGATCATGACCTGAGCCGAAGGCAGACGCTTAACGACTGAGCCACCCAGGTGCCCCGAGAACTTGTTTTCAATTCTCTTCCATATTTACTAAGAGTGGAATTGCTAGTCTGTATGGTAATTCTATATTTAACTGTTTGAGGAACTGCTGAGCTGTTTCCACCAGCAATGCACAGGGTTCTCCATGTCCTTGCCAACACTTGTTATTTTCCGTTTTTTATTTTTTGTTTTTAATGCCATCCTAGTCAGTGTGAAATGTTATCTTGTGATTTTGTGTTCTGTTTTTATAATTGAAGTGTAGCTGAATCTTTTCTTTTCTTTTGGTATCTCCTGATTTTGATTTGCATTCCTCTAATGACTAATGATGTTGAACACCTTTCCATGTGCTTATTGGCCATTTGTACATACATCCTCTCTGAAGAAATGTCCTTCACCCATTCAAGTTATTCAAGTCCTTTATGCATTGTAGTTTTTTTTTTCCTGTGCTCATCTTTAAATTGGGTTGTCCTTTTGTTGTTGAGTTGTAAGAGCTCTTTATATATTGTGGAGATGATATATTTCTGTGTAAAGAATACTGAATACTAACGGGGGGGCAAGCATAGGAGCTGGAGATCTGGTAGGAGGCTTTTGGAGTAATCTGGGTGAGAGATGCTGGTGGCTCAGCCAGAGTGGCATAAATGGAGTCAGTGAGAAGTGGTTAGAGACTGGATATACTTCAAGGTAAAATTAACATGATTTCTGGAAGGATTGGATATAAGATGAGAGACAGAGAGGGGAGCCAAGAATGACTTCAAGGATCTTGGCCTGACCCACTAGAAGGATGGAGTTACTATGAACTGCAATGAACAAAATTGCAGGAGGACAAATTTGGGGAGTGAAAGTGGGAAAAAACTGACTTCTGTTTTTTTTTTTTTTTTAAAGATTTATTTATTTATTTGAGAGAGCGAGAATGAGAGAGAGTACATGAGAGGGGGGAGGGTCAGAGGGAGAAGCAGGCTCCTCGCTGAGCAGGGAGCCTGATGCGGGACTCCATCCCGGGACTCCAGGATCATGACCTGAGGCGAAGGCAGTCGCTTAACCAACTGAGACACCCAGGCGCCCCTGACTTCTGTTTTTGATCAGTTTGTTTAAGATTTCTATTAGATATCCAAGAGGAGAGGTTAAAGAGGCAGTTGTATAGACAAATCTGGCATTCAAGAAAGAGATCAGGGCTAGGGATACAGATTTGAAAGTCACACGCATAGAACTACTGTTCAAGGCCAAAGAAAGCTATGAGCTCATCAAAGGAGAAGAGAACCAAGGGTCACTCCTACATTAAGAATCAGAAAGGGGGCACCTGTGTGGCTCAGTCAGTTAGGCATCCGACTCTTGGTCTCAGCTCAGGTCTTGATCTCAGGGTCATGAGTTCAAGCCCCACGTTGGGTTCTGTGCTGGGCAAGGAGCCTACTTTAAAAAAAAAAAAAAAAGAATCAGAGAGAAAAGTGGTGCCCGGGCTGATTCAGTTGGAAGAGCATGCGACTCTTGACCTTGGGGTGATGAGTTTGAGCCCCATGTTGGGTGTAAAAATTACTTAAATAAATAAAAAACTTAAAAAAAGGAAAAAGAATCAGAAAGAGGAGAAGAACCCAGCACAGGCGACTGGGAAAGAACTTGCAGTGAGGTGCAAGGAAACCCGAGTGTGGTGTTTTGGAAACCAAGTGGAAAAAAGTGTTTGAAGGAGGAAGGAGTGGTCATTTGTGCCAATGCTGCTCTTAGGTCCCGTAGGACAAGATCCAAGAATCCATCATTGTGTTTAGCAATATGAAGGTCAACATTTCCCATGAAGAGGAGTCTCAGTGGACTGTTGGGGGCAACGGCCTTATAGGAACGGGCTTAGGATAACAAGTACCAGCTACTTATTTCAAGAGTTTTGCTGGGGCGCCTGGGTGGCTCAGTCATTAAGCGTCTGCCTTTGGCTCAGGTCATGATCCCAGGGTCCTGGGATTGAGCCCCGCATCAGGCTCCCTGCTCTGCAGGAAACCTGCTTCTCCCTCTCCCACTCCCCCTGCTTGTGTTCCCTCTCTCACTGTGTCTCTCTCTGTCAAATAAATAAATAAAATCTTTAAAAAAAAAAAAAAAAGAGTTTTGCTGCAAAGGCCAGCAAAGAAAATGGGGCATCCTTGGCAGGGGGTGGGGATCAAGAGGAGGATTTTGGTTGGTTTATTTGTTTAGGATTGGTGACATCACAGCATATTTGTGAGCTGATGGGAATGATCAGATAGAGTGAAGAAATGAAGAGAGAGGGAAGCGATATTTGGAGAGAGAACGGGATCTAATGTACAAGTGTAGGGGCTGCTAGTATCCTTCATTTGCAGTAAAGATGACTGAAGTTCAGAGAAAATATGGCATTTGCCCACAGTCAGCCCTGACGACTGAGGCAGGATTAAAAGCCTGGTCCCCTTGACTGCTGAGCCCAGGCCCTTATTCCCTGAGCTGCAGAAGAAAGGCTAATAGACTGCTCGTTTTCTTTGACTGATCATCTCATTTCTGGGAATCAGCCCTAAGCAAATAATTTGAAATACAGAGAAAGCTCTTTAGGTCCCACACGGTATTTTTAACCACAGAAAGGAACAACGTAAACATCCAGGGGCCGTGGAATAGCAAGTAAACATAGGTCACATAACCTCACTGGCTGGTGGACACAAAGCCTGAAGGAGGCAAATGTGGGACGGAAACACGCTAAGATGACTTCATCTTTTTGGTGCTGTTCCAAGCCCCTTCCTACATAGAGTGGCCCTTCTAAAGTGTTTGTAAGAGAGACAATATGGTGTGGAGATATGGGCAGAACAATGGACTGGGATTCCAGACTTTATCTGCGCTGTAGTTTCTCTGATTTCAGAGGAGAAATGTTCCAGATCTCGGGGTTGCCCTCTGGGAAAGCTGCAAGTGGTCAGATAATGCCACCTGCTGGCAGATTCCAGTTCTGCCGGCCTCCGTCAGGAGAGTGTGCCTGGTGTGGCGCATTCCCATTCTCACTTTGACCAAAGGAAGGAACCCCCAGGGGTTACTGTTCACAGGGCCACCAGGAAGACCCTCTTCTTCCACAAGAAAGTCCTGTCTCAGTGCCTGGTATTCCTCTGAAAGGCTTGGGGATTGCTCCTCTCTGTGGGAAAGAACATAAGGAGTTTCTAACCACTTGGCATGAAGCAGATTTTCCCCTATAGGGTCTCAGTGATGTGAGGACACTTAGTTTTGAGCAGGCAGGTCACTTGGAGGGTGGAGAGATGGAGAAACAGCAGGCAAACAAAAAATAGGCTTAAAAACCACAGAATCACTTTTCTAATGATTTTTGTTTCTCTGGTTTCTCTTATTGTAAAAATATTGAGTGTCAATAATCAAAAGATGAAAATAATTTAAAGCCATAATCCTACAGTCCGAAGGTAACTTACAGCAACATTACGATTAACATCATTCTTCTATTTGTAACAACAATAACAGCAATAATTATAATTGCCACACTGCTGGAGCATTTACGTGCCACACACGTATACTTTCATTCACAAAAACCTGGAACTTACCGTAAATATTATTTTATCTTTGATACACCTTAATTTGTTGTGGACACTGTTTTGTGTGATTAAATATTCTCCAAAACATTGAAAATAACTATATCAAATTCCATTTCATGGAAATAGTATAATTTGTTCATCTCATCACCAATTATTGGACATTTAGGTTGATTCTGAATTTTTCAGCCCAGCTTCGATATTGTTTCCTAAAACTTGAATTCAAGATAAAAGAGTAATCAATATTTTTTGAGGCTCCTGATAGTTCCAAATTACCCCCCGTATAGAGGAGATCCATCCACGCTCTTATGCACAAGGTAGAAGAGAAACCACTGAACCTTAGAATGCTTACATATATTTCATGAATCACAGAGCATGTTTGCATGCATTATCGCTCCACACTGAGGTGGACAGAGCAGGCGCTATCTGTAAAAGATGTGGTACCTGGGACCCAGGGAGGCTCCATCACTGAGCCGGCGTAACATAGCTATTTAGTGCCTACCTTAAGATGGGAACTAGGTTTCCTGATGCCATGCTGTTTCTTGGATCCCATAAACAGACTCACTTCTTTTAGGTTTAACAGCACATTTCGGTTTCAGAAGGCTCCTTTGACATGAGAGTGTTCTACAGACCTTCCAGGATGCTTATCACCCCACAGCAGAGTCGGTCCAAGAGTTTACCTTGACCCCTAAGGTGGAAGTTACAGGAAGGCTGGGGTCCCTGTGAAAAGGCCTGAAAGCAGCTGTAATAAGAAAAAGCTGCGTAGCACCATGCTTTAAAGCACAGTGTTTAAAATAAAAAGCAAATAAGCAAAAAAAGCCCTAAGGTTCTGGTTCTACCTCTTTCTAGCTGAGTGACCATTAACCATCCTTATTCCCCCAAGATTCTGTTTTCTTAGTTATAATACATGGGTATTATACAACATCTACCTCATGAGTTTGGTGTTGGAATTCACTGATAATAATGATATAAATTACTTAGCAGCAATTAGCATCTAGTAATGAGACAATAAATATAAGCATTGTTGCTATTATTTTTATTTATTAAATGGTTAGAGTCCTAATCTATTAATAATAAGAGGCGAGGGTTCTGGCTGGGTTCTAGGACTGTGCACTTTTGTTCTGTTACTATCTGTACAATAGTAGAGAAGGGGATGGGATAAACTTTCTCTTAAGATTCCCTTTGCTTGGGGCGCCTGGGTGGCTCAGTTGGTTAAGCAACTGCCTTCAGCTCAGGTCATGATCCCAGGGTCCTGGGATCGAGCCCGCATCAGGATCCCTGCTCAGCTGGAAGCCTGCTCCTCTCTCTCCCACTCCCCCTACTTGTGTTCCCCCGCATGCTGTCTCTCTCTCTCTCTGTGTCAATTAAATAAATAAATAAAATCTTAAAAAAAAAAAAAAGATTCCCTTTGCTCTTACATCTGAAGACTGAATCTCTAACACTCAATTCTAAGGTTCCATTTGCTGTTGAAGAATCTGTAAGTGTTTGTTTCAGGATTCTGCGGGATTAAGATTCTGTAACTCTGAGATTCACTGTCTGGAATTCTAAGATCCCATGACTCACTCAAAATTCTATTGAAACATTCCATTTCCATGGAATGAAAGCTCTTCTTGTAAGCCTGGTAGAAGCTTAACTATTCTTGTGGGTTCTCCTTAAATAGCACTTCTTCAGAAATTCCTTCCTAATCCTTTCTCCAGTGCACTTTATATACCCCTCCCCATCATCTCTCCTAGGATCCTGTTCTTTCCCATCATAACACTGTCCTCACTGGTGATTAGATATTTATTTGTGTGATTTTGGCAAATACCTGTCTTCATGTCTCCATTGCTTGGTAGAGTCTCAGTAAATATTTGGTGAATGAAATAAATGAATGAATGGATAAATGAATGAATGCATACTACAATTCAAAGCTTCAGTGAGTATTTTTTCCCCAAGGACTACTATTCCAGACCACTCCCCACCCGAGGGCTGACACTCAGGAATGGAGTGACCTTTCTAATTCCGAGATGTTGCCTAGACTGTTTGTACCCTGCCCCTTCTGCTCCCCACTCCTCCTTATTTGTCTCTTTGGGAGCCCTTGGTTTAGAGAGAAGGCTATGTCTCTGTTGTTGAGACCAGGCTGGAGCAGCTCATTTATTCATTCAGCAGAGGTTTGTCTAGTGCCCACAAAGAGTTAGGCACTGTGCTAGTGGACTGGGATAAAGGGTGAGCAATATAGACCCGGCCCCAGCTTTCACAGAGCTCCCGCCCTAGAGGGTGGGAGATGGACATTTATGACACAATCACACAAATTCCCATGAACAACAAACTGTGGTAAGTGCTGTAGGATGGAGGCAAACAGGGTGCTCCAGGAGTATATAATAGCCCACAGTCCAGATCCAGGACCCTGGGCTCAAGGCCACAATGGCCTTGGGCTCAGCTGGGCTGCATGGATGCTCTCTTCATGCAATCTCTCCCCTGGGGAATGATCAGTGACAGCGTGGGTTCAACTTGGTGCCCTGCCTAGCTCCCCGCACCTCCCTTGACAGCACTGTGCCCACGCGGGGGCACCTGCACCACCACCGCTCAGAACTCCTCTGCTCCTTTAGGGACTCGGTCACTGAAAAGAGGCTGGTAGGGCTCTGAAAGGCCAGGGAGCTCTAAGAGTCCCATAGCCTCCTTAAACAGCTGGGGAAACTGAAGCCCAAAGAGGCTGCTCAAGGTCACACCAAAAGTGGGAAGGTGAGAACGGGGCCCCCAAGCTCCCAGGCTCCCCATTCTCTGCTACTTCCCACCCCCGCACACTACCTTCCAAGAATAACCACTGAGTTTGTACAGAAGGAATCCTGTTTCAACCGGAAGCCAGGAGGCTTTCTACCTGCTTACAACCAATAGTTGGCGGGTACACAACACTCTGCAAGGAGAGCAGGAGGCTTCCGGCTACACTGGGAGGGACTTGCCTGGTGGTGTGTCCTGAGTCACAAACACAGATGAGTAAGAATACATCCGCTCACATGTCTGTACGGAATACCATTCTTTCATTTAACAAGCCTTCCATCTTCAAGGACATGTAGCTAGTTGAGCCTTGGAATGCTCCTTGCTCTTTGCAGCATTGTTTCCAATAGCAAAAAGGAAACACACTTTGTGTCCTTTGGTAAGGGAATAATAAACTGCAGAGCCAAGTCATAGAATATTATGTAGCATTTTAAAAAGTATCAGGGTAGGTCTTCACAGGGGGCCAAGTTCACAAAAAAAAAGCAAGTTTAAAAAAACTATGCACAGTCACTGTCTAAAACCATCTACAGAAAGAAAATTCACCAAAGGATCCTTTATTTTGCTATGGATATGCACACATGCCGATGTAAATGCAGGAGGAAGTCTAGAAGAAGGCGGACCCAGGCTGTGACTTCTGAGGAAAGTTGGGGGCGGGGTGGTCAAAGGGAACTTAAGCTTCATCTGTCATCTTTTTTGAGCATGAATTTTATTTACATATTATTTACTTCAGTGAAATTATTTTTTAGAAATACCAAGCTTTCAAGCAAGAGTTGACATTTTCTACAGAGGGCCGGACAGTAATATTTTGGGCGCTGTGGGCCCCGTGTCTCTTGGCCCCTACTCTGTCTGCGGCTGTGGTGTAAAAGCTGCCCTAGACAGGACGTACTCCAGTGAGTGTGGCCGGTTTCCAGTACTGCTTTATATAAGGACACTGAAATTTGAATTTTATATCATTTTCACGTGTTGCCAAATATAGATTTTTAACCATTTAAAAATGGTAAGTGCTCCCTTTGGCAGCACATCCCCTAAAATTGGAACCATACAGAGAAGACTAGTGCAGCACAAGGATGACAGGGAATTCATGAAGGGTTCCCTATTTTTTTTAAAAAAAAAAGTTAAGCCATTCTTAGCTTGGCTATGCAGAAGGGGGCTGCTGCCTGCAGATCTGACCACCAACACCCCCCCCCCCCCCCCCCGCGTTAAGGCCACTTCAAGCCCCACCTCCTGCCAGCCACACTCACCTGCTCGGTCCTCAAGTAGTCCTGTCCTTCGGGCCCCCTCATGACCCTCCTGCGACCTTCTGAGGCCCACCAGCTGCATCCCAGCTCTGCCTGTCTGCCCGGGGGGACACGCCTCTCCTGGCTGCAGGACTTTTCTCCTGAACAGGGAGGGCTCGGAATAGCTCTGCTCACCTTGGCAGAGGGAACCCTGAGAAAGGAATTTTGTTTGGAGTCCTAGAGAAGCCAGGACTCAGGACTTGGATTTGCCTTTGAAATCAGGCCCCTCCTCTCCCATTCCTAGGGGTCCCTCGCCGCTTCCCTGCTCCCACCCTTCGGCCCCATCAGTGTCTCCCCTGCAGCCTCTGGGCCACATTGCCTGAGGTCTGAGCTGCGGGTCCTTCCCAAGAGACACCCGAGCCCTCTGCTGGCTGTCCTGTTGCCTGCTCATCTGTGTCATTTCAGGTATGGACTTCTATCTTGAATCTTTTTACTCCCCTGGGGCATCCTGAGACCCCTTGTTTCTGCCTTTCCCACGGGTACCCTGTGGACGGCATGGTGGGGGTACAGGGGAGAGTGAGCACTCGAACCCCTAAGCTCAGCTCTCCCACGGATTGTCTGCGCTGCCTTGGCAGAGTCCCCTCTCTGAGCTCTGCTTCCTCATCTGCACAATGACAGGATTGGACTGCGTGATCTTCCAAACCCTTTCCAGAACCCTTTGTGAGCATTAAATGACACAATGCACGCAAAGCACTTTGCACAGCACCTGGGTGCCCACTAGTTTTTAGTTAAGGTCATTATCATCATCCTCAGATCCTGAGAGCAGACTTGATATCTTCCGTAAGTTTTCCTACGTGACTTGCTGGCTCTGCAAACCCAGAGGCTCCAAAGCCGAGGACATCTTGATGGCTCCCAGAGAGTCACCTCCCCCACAGCCCAGTGGCCTGGACCTGGCCCTCGTGCTGGGAGGTGGAGCCCCTGCTCAGGAAGATGTGTTTGCAGCATGCTCCCCCAAAACAGAGGTCCTTGTGGGCCCTGTCAGAATCCAGCCAGCGCAGCCCCAGCTCTGGGGGCCTCTCGAGCCCAACCCTTGGTTGAATTTCAACTCCAGATCAAATAGGATTCCAGACCCAGGACCCAGAGATACCTCCAGCTAGCGGCTCTAACAATAGCTTCCCAGTCAGGGCAATCAAAGAACCAGCAGGTACCCCCAAACCTCTCTTATCCTGCCCTGTGATTGACTTGCTTCTGCTTCACGGAAGGCCTCTATCTATGCAAGTTTGGCTATGAAAGCATTAGCTTTATATTTGCATTTAAAAAAATATATACTATTTGTGGCAGAATAATAGCCTCCCAAAGATATCTACGTCCTAATCCCCAGAACCTTCCATGGCAAAGAGGTATTAAGGATGAAGATGGAATCAAGGTTGCCAATCAATTGACCTTAAAGTAGGGAAGTGGTCTTGATTATTCATTCATTCAGATGGGTCTTTGAAAGCAGAAGAGGGGTCAGATGGCGGATCCAGGGAGATGGTGGCATGAGGAAGATTCCATCCAACAGCACTGGCTTTGAAGATGGATAAATGGGACCATAAGTCAAGGTATCTGGGCAGCCTCCAGATGCTGGAAAAGATAAGGAAACATTTTCTAAGAGCCTCCAGAAGGATTGCAACCCTGCTGACACCTTGATTTTAGCCCAGTGAGACCCAATTTAGACTTCTGACCTCCAGAACCATAAAATAATAAATTTATATTGTTTTAAGCCACCAAGTCTATGGTAATTTGTTACAGTGACAATTGGAAATGAATACACTATTCTTGACGACAGGGATTTATTGAGCTTCTGTTATAAGCTAGGCACTGCACTCAGTGCTTCATGTATATTATCTCATTTAATACACAGAACAGTCCTGCAAGGCAGGTGTTTTCTAAATGAAGAAACTGGGCCTCAGAGAAATGAAATGACTAGGCCAAGGTCACACAGCTAGCTTGTAGTGGAGCAAAGATTCAAAGTCTAGCACCATTGGCTCTAAAGTCCATATTCCATCAGCTCACCCGGGCTCCCCACCCCTTCGCTGGAGCGGCCTAGATAACTGCTTAGAGAAACTTTGTTTTCAGATGCTAGACTGCAATGTTCTATGTCACCTCATTAATATGCTGAGCCCAGCTGTTCTCTCTGATGCTTAGTTTCTCAACCTTTAAAAAGGAAATAATAATGCTTGCTGGGTGCTTTTTCCAGGCTATGGCAAGGATTAAACCAGACTATGCACTGGAAAAATTCTCTGGGAACTAAGTGCTCATCCCATGTAAGAAATTCACAATAAACCTGCTCCCAAACTACCAAAACTTCCCCAAACTATTTGGGGAGTACCCTATCCCTCCAAGGCCAGGCAAGGCCCCCATGATAGATGTTCCCACTAGGGAGACTTTTTACATTGTTGTGAAATAATAGAAGATAAATATATTGGTCTCTGCCCCCAGTTCCTGGCACAGGGCTCCTAAAACCTTTGCAATTTCCTAAGTGTTAAGAGCACTAGGAGCATCTTTTGTTCTAATATTTGTCTTTGACCTGGGTTCCTGACTCAGAGTTCCTAAATCTCCTGGAATTTCCTGGGTGATAGGAGTGTCTTTTGTTCTAATGAGGGGACTCTGGGTGGGCTCCTGGAGAGCTTCAGGATGGGGGCTGATCACCAGGAAGACCAAGCCATGATTGGAAGCTTGGAACTTTCAGCCCCACCTCCCATCCTCCAGGAGGGGGAGAGTCAGGGGCTGGAGACTGAGGTAATGGTGGATCATGCCTATGTGATGAAGCCTCCATAACAGTCCCCAAAGGATGGGGTCTGGAGAGCTTCCGGGTTGCTGAACCCATCGAGGTTCTGGGAGAGTGGTGTGTGGGGAGAGGGCATGGAAGCTCCGAGCCTCTTCCCACACACCTTGTCCTACGAATCTCCTCCAGCTGGATGCTCATCTCTATCCTTTATCCTAAGTAAATGTAAGTATTCCCCCAAGTTCTGTGAGCTATTCTAGCAAATTATCGAACCCAGCCTGGGGTCACGGGAACCCCAATTTATAGCCAATCAGCCAGAAGCAGAGGTGACAACCTAGGACTTGGGATTGGCATCTGAAGTGGGGGAGGGGCAGCCTTGTGAGCCTGAGCCCTTAACCTGTGGGATCTGACGCTCTTTCCAGGTAAATAGTGTCAGAACTGAGTTGATTTGTAGGATACCCCTATGGTGTCTCAGAGAATTGCTTGGTGTGGAAATCCCCCTCCCTCAATCTGGTGTCAGAAGTGTTGTGAGTGGTAGTCGTGTGCGAGGAAATGACACACACACAGAAGGTGTGTAGTTTTTTCTTAACAGCTGTGAAAACCAGAGGTCTCAGGCTTGAAAGTGGCTGTTTGGGTCCTTTCTTTGTTTTGTTGTTTTGTTGGTTGTTTTGCCCATTGGTCCCTGTGTGTGTTGGTGATGGTGGTTTGGGGCCATAAAAAAAAGACAGTTGCTAAACTCCATTGGGATCTTTTCTGTTGCTGCTGCCCAAACACTATACCCGCCCCTTGCCCCTGCCCCCCCCCACACCCTGCCCGCTCCCCATGATGAATGGGGTGGCCCAAGGCTTTTGTAACTGGTCTTAACATGATGGTTTCTGAAGAGGTGTGTGATGCATGTCACATTGGAAGCAAGAAGACCAGCTGGGAGCTACTGCAGTAGACTAGATGTGATCTGACCAGGGTTTGGACTGAGTGGTGGTAGCAGTGGGGACGAAGAGGGAAGGATGTATCTGGGAGCTATCAGGACAGAAAAGAAAGAGCCTCGGAACTTGGTACAAATTGCACAACCTTCCCGGTGTGAAGAGAAAATTGGGGGCTGGGTGGCAGGCAGGCATGTGGAATGGCTGTGTCCTCTTCCACAGGGAAGAAAAATTAGATCAGTAGTAAAAGTTGAAGACAGGGGGTCTGCATCTGAAAGGTCTTTCTAGCAGTCAGAGCCATTCAGCCTGAAGATACACTTTTGGTGGAACTGTCATGGGCTCTGGAGCCAGGCTGACCTGGGTCTAAGTTCAGGGTCTCCTGCCCCTTGGCACAGCACCTGGGGAAAATGAGCCTCTGGGAGCCTCAAGTTCCTCATCCGTAAAATAAGAACACTTACTTTGCAGTCATTAGGAGGATGAAATAAGAAAATGTATAGAAAGGGGCCAGTACTCTTCCAGAAACACTGTAGGCACCATCAGTGGTAGCTACTAGTACCGTTAAATACTGAGCTCCCCATCGCTGGACATATCTAAGTGCAGGTTAAGTGACCTCTTTTGGAGTGTGTCCTAGAAGGTTTTGGCACTCAGATAAGAAAGTGTGTAAGTTCCCTTCCATAGCCCACCAGCTATTCCATTTCTAAGGAATTCATTCTAAGGAAGCAATCTGATCAAAGGTGCATGCAAGAAATAATTTTTTTAAAGATTTTATTTATTTGTTTTTTTTTTTTAAAGATTTTATTTATTTATTTGAGACAGAGAGAATGAGAGAGAGAGAGCACATGAGAGGGGGGAGGGTCAGAGGGAGAAGCAGGCACCCCGCCGAGCAGGGAGCCTGATGCGGGACTCGATCCAGGGACTCCAGGATCATGACCTGAGCCGAAGGCAGTCGCTTAACCAATTGAGCCACCCAGGCGCCCAAAGATTTTATTTATTTGACAGAGAGAGCACAAGCAGAGGGAGAGGGAGAAGCAGGCTCCCCACTGAGCAGGGAGCCCAATGAGGGACTCGATCCCAGGACCCTGAGATCATGACCTGAGCCGAAGGCAGCCGCTTAACTGACTGAGCCACCCAGGCGTCCCCATGCAAGAAATAATTATTGCAGAACTGATTATTTTGGCTAAGAATGTGGAAAAACCCAAATACCCAACAATGAAGAAATAAATTGTTACATCCCTACCATGAAATACCATCGAAATCGTTCAGAATGTTTTGGTACACATGTGTTTATTGACATGGAATGGTAATCACAACATATTACTAAGTGAAAAAACAGATTATTAAAAATATGTGTTCTATGGTTCCATTTTATTTTTTTAACAATGTCTTTAAAATATTTGCGTTCAAAAGCCTTGGAGGGGCTTCAAATAATCATGGTGGTTATTTCTGGATGGTAAGTTTGGGGGCAAATTTAATCCCTTTTTCTTGGTTTGTCTGCATTTTATAATTTTTCTCAAAAGAGTGAGGATTCCTTACAGAGCTCTGAGGTTCTGCCAACTGCTGGGGGGAGGAGAAGACCCCATGTGAGATGAATGGTGAAGGCTGGTGGCCCCACACTCACCTCATCTCCCTGCAGCTGAAGTCCAGGAGCCGGCCAGAACTCCAAAGGCTCCGAAAAAGAGAGGCTTTAAAGCCACCAGCCCTGGAGAGGTAGCCCTCAGGAGCCACAGGCAGGAGGAAACCCAAATCAGACCTGAGCCAGAAGTCCCTGTAGATGAAGACTCCCGCAGAAGCGGAGGCGGCAGCCCAGCGCCGCAAGCCCCCCCCCCCACCGCATCCTGACCCAGGGGCTGGGGAGGGGCTGCTTCCAGAAGGCAGGGGACTCTCTGAGCCTGCGGGCTGGGGATCCCCTGGAGCTGCGCTGGAGGGGCAGGTAGCTCACTGGAGGGCACCTGCGAACCTGGAGGAGGAAGGTGAGGAACGCCTGAGGTACGAGGTGGAGGAACTCCTGTGACAGCATGAATGGGTCCAGGAGGGGGCAGCAGTTCACAGACAACTTGAGGACAGTTTTTATGGTGATTAGAGTGGTCCAGAACCCACGACGGGCTTCCAGTAGGTACAACTGCAGGCATCTAAAAGGAACAGGGAGCGCGTGGGTGGCTCAGTCGGTTAGGCGTCAGACTTCGGCTCAGGTCATGATCCCAGAGTCCTGGGATGGAGCCCTGTATAAGGCTCTGTGCTCAGCAGAATCTGCTTGTCCCTCTCCCCCAGCACGCCCCCCTCCCTGCTCGTTCTCTCTCTCTCTCAAATAAATAAAATCTTTTAAAAAATGTTTTTAAAAAAAGGAACAGTAAGATGGGCTCACAAGACCCATCAGATGCATAGTGGTTCAACAGAAGGGGAGACATGGCTTCCCACAGTACTGGATGTCATTTCTGGGGGCAGCACATAGTGCCTGTAGGGAGTAAGGTGGCCATGGGAAGGGAAGGAGGCTGACTGTCACGCCTGTGTTTGAATGTCAGGCTGAGACACCCTTATGTCGGGGACACCAACATAGGGAAGGCAGAAATAAAAGCAAAGTTGACCCCACCAGCATTGCTCACCCCAGTCCAGAAGAAAATCAGGCAGAGGCTGGGATATAAATCCGGGTCAGGAGATTTGTCTACCCTCTCTCAGCTCAGCCTCTTAAAGTGAGATTTGCTGGGACACTGCCTCTGTTAGGGGGTGGAGTTGCTTAGAGGGCATTTGCCGCCTGAACAGAGGGACACATGGGAGGAGCCAAGGAGGGAGCACAGAGCAGTTTGGGGCATGCCATTTGCAAAGGAAGGACAAGCTCTGTGACGAGTAGATGGACCCATTAGGAGATGTGCATGGGGCTGGTGAGAGGCGAGCAATCAGAAACCAGGTGAGGTCACTACAAATCCTCATGGTGTCAGTGGGGAAGGGCGAAGACTGGGTGGGCGGCGTGCTGAGCACGGGGGAGGAGGGCTGTCAGCCGGCTAACCGCTGCTCACTAGGTGTCCCCGGCCACCCCCATCTGCTGCCCGCCGCACCCTGGGCCAGCCCCACGACTGTCTTTTGGAATCAAGCCCTTCGGCCGGCACAGCCAGCAGCAGCTGGTGAACTCCACAGGCGCGGACACCAGGACTACAGCTGCTGCGCTCAGCTCGGCCAAGACAGCGCGTACGCTGAGGGCGAGGCCCGCCAGGGAAAGACCTGCATCTTCTTCGCAGATGCCCTGAGGTCGGGGTCTCCAGGAACGCCAATCAAAATGACGAAGATGGAACTAGCAGGCTGGGCTTCAGTTCTCAGTCTAGGACTGAGAATGGGCAGGGAAAGTGGGATTTTAAGTCCCCATGAGGGACCTCTTGCTCGAGGGTGCTGGAGCATCAGGAAACAGCTAATTTAGGCCATGCTCGTTCTTCTCTATCCCGCCTTCCTTCCCAGACCCAGAGGAGCTCTTTGTCCCCACTGAGGATTCTTATGAAGTGGTACACCTGTGCAGCCATCAGCCATTCCTGCTTCCCTGCCAGGTGACCAACCCTCTGGCCCAGGTGACACTGCGTTGGGAGTTGCCCCCGGAGGAAGTCCCAGTGGATGGGATCGACATCTCCTTCGATGTGAATAAGGGCTTCACCATCGACTGGCCCCGAGATTCCTTGCCTGGCCCTCTTCTGCTTGGCCAGCCTAGGCAGCTTGAGACAAATCTCTACCAAGTACATGCTGATCTACATCAACTGCGTGTGGGCCTGGGGCCTGGGTGGGCAGGGCAAGGGAGGATATGGGGAGAGATGCCTCCTTTAGCAACCTCAGATTTGGGTTCTGTGGATTATGGAACTCTAAACAACCAACCAGCTTTCAACAACACCCCATGTAGTCAACTATCTTGTTCCAGCCAGCCAGCCAATCAGCTATTGAGCGACCACCAGCCTTTCTGTCCATCCATACTCATTCTCAGTCATGCCACACCATTCTATTCATCCATCTTCCCTCAAATCAACCACTCCATTCACCCATCCTCCATCTGTTCCATCAGCTACCCATCCTCTATCCATTCAACCAACCCAACCCTTCATCCTCTATGAATGTAACCATTCCGCCCATTCATTTCATTCAATTGTTCTAACAATCAGTTCAACATGTTTGTCCCCATTTCTCTCCCATCTTTCCATGGCAGACCCGTCTTCCTCCCCCACACCCACCGTCCAAGCTTCAGCCACATCAGTCAATGAGAGAGAACTTTGGTGTGACTTGTACAGTTCTGGGTGAGCCGGAGATTGCTGTGGATTTTATCTGGGAATATCCAGGGCAGAAGGTAAGCAGAGGGGAAGAAAAGGCTGCGTATGTGTGTCTGTGGTGATGGTGTGTTGGCCAAGAGCATGGGAGTGAGGAATTAGGATGAGGGTCAGGCGCAATTGTGGCGGAGTGGAACCACTGCTGGACTGCTACTCTGAGTGACACTGGGCAAGTCACTTCCCTTTTCTGGGCCTCAGTTTCCTTGTTTAGGTTACTGTATAAAATGTATAATGTGTTCCTTCGTTAATTTATCCAACAATAATTACTGAGCACCCACCACATGCCAGACACCGTGCTTAGCGTGGAGACCACAAGGATGAGGCCAAAAGACCTCTGACTTGTGCTGTCTTCCAGCTTACAATCTACCCAGGGAGGAAGAAGTGGGGAATGAACACGATCATGGAGAGAATACCAAGCACTACATCAAGGATACAACAGGGCAGTGTGATAGGGTCTTCTTAAGAGAGAGTGGTCAGGGAGTCTTCTCTGAGGTGACATTCAAGCTGAGGCTGGACTGGCCCGATCTCATGAGCACGGGGCTGGGGCAAGTGTTCAGGCCCTATGGCTGGTGTGTGTGTAATAAGAGATGGACAAAATCCTTTAGCAACTGTTTCCTGGGCACCTGCCGTGGGCCAGACCTTCCTAGAGGTGTTACTCGACAGGTGGTAGTGATGGTCCTTCCTCTCAAAGAACTTAGCCCCATAACCTCAAACACCTGGAGAGCAGCTGGGTCACACAGTAGATGCACCAGCACCGACAACTGCAGGAATTCCTAAAAGGGCTTCTTGGAAGAGCTGGAATTTGATCTGAGCCTTGGAGGGAGGGCTGGACCAGCAAAGACATGGTGAAGGTGAGCTCCCCAGAGGCCTTAGGAGGGGAAGAGTGGGGGATCATTCTCCCACTTGTCCACAATGGAAACGGAGACCCAATAAGGGGAAAAGGACCCACCGATGGTTGGGAAGACATGGCTTTGCTGTGCTATAGCCTTGCCCCAAACACGTTCCTTGGAATGGTGGGATACCAAAAAATCCAGCCCCAGACCCCGAAGAAAAGTGTTTTTAGGAAAACACTGCCTCTTACAACCATCACCTGCCTTGGAGATTCAAAACTCACATGCACACGTGACAGACTCGGTGCTCTGAGTCTCTCCAATTTAATTTTGCTTGACTCAGTGTTTTCCAAACAATTTTCATAATAGAACCCCACCTCCCGCCCCGCCTTGGGGAGGTAGCACCCATTAACAACCACACAAAACCAGAGTGCCATACTGGGAGGGTACTGCTCCCAGTCAAGTTACTTCCTGCATTTCCTTGAGTCAGGGAGGAGACCCCAGCTTCTCCTCAGGGACTTGAGAAGCTCACATTTGCCACAAAGAACCTGGCCTTTCAGGTGCTCTGATCTGCATGTATGACCTTTGACGAGTCCCCATCCCTGACGGAATACACAGTGCCTCTCATTTGCCTGAGTCAGAGAGGACACCTGGGCTGGCTGATGGACAGTTATTTTTTTGTCCCTGCAGTTGGGCCGACCCCCCTATGTCAGCGAGTGGGCCAGCGTCTGCAGGAGGCCGAGGGGGCCAGGTGCTGCAGGAGGCAGGGAGCACCCGGTATGTGGAAGAGGCCCGGGTTGGGGCCTCTGGCATCTACACCTGCCAGGCCACCAACTTGCAGGGCACGGGGATTGCCACCACCCATGTCCATGTGACCAGAAGCCCTCATGTTCCCCCTGCCCCTTCCGAGCTCCCTTGCTAGCTGCAGGCATGCTGGTGTGGAGCAGTGGGCAGGAACAGGGGTAGGTAACGGTGTGAACCTTGGTGTTTTTGATGCCAAGGAGTTGTCACTCCCAAAAGAGTGCAAAAAGAATCTTTGCGCTCACCCCTTATACTCTGCCCGCCCATCACTGCTTCTATGCCTTGCATCAACCTCACAGCCTCCCTCCAAGCCCTGACCTGTTCTGATGGCCAGCCTTCACTCCAACATCAGACCCCACTCCAGGGCTGGGCAAAGCTGGGCCTGTGGGGCACCAGTACCCCAGGAGGGAGCACAGAGCCAGTGGCAAGTCACTCAGGCCCAGGACATACTCCTCAATGGTCCCTGCCACTAGCAGGGGTCCTCAGCGAGGAGCCTCCTCCTCCCTCTCCCAGGAAAACACAGGGGCCAAATAAATAAAATACCATAATTTCCATGGCTTGTCTGCCGCAGGGTGAGGGAGTGACCACAATTTATCTCCCCGCCTCTGCCATAGGCTACATGAGGGAAACCCTGCTCCCCACAACTTGCCCGTTCTGCAGCCTAGCCCTTCTCATCTTTCTAAAGTGCATTCTGCAGCCTGAAGTGCTTAGGTTGGGGTAGGAAGTTGGTCAAGGGAGTATAGAAAATGCTGGATACTCTGCTTCCTTCTTGGAAATTTGCAGTTCACATTAGCATATTAAAGGTTCTGAGAAGTCCTGCACTTTGCAGATCTGTTTAACTTGACTGAATCTAGAGTTTCTCAAATTACTTGGCTATCAATTTTTTTCTTGGTCATGCCTATTAATGTGCAATGAACTAGTGTATCCCAGACAAACTTTGGGAAAAGTTACATGAAGAAGTACATGTGTACTTCACTCCAGAGCTGTCCCCAAGACTCCCAGATAGATAATCTGTTTGCCCATGGCCAGAGAAGCAGCTCAGCACTCCCCTAGCCCTCCTAGGGGAGAAATGGAGAAACAGAGTCACATCTGAACCTCTCGAACAAGGAATGGCTGAAGACCAGATCCAGGGAATGAAGAAGGCTTTCTGGGATGATGGAGCAACCTTAGTTCTACTGGATTGACCTTTCTTACTTGCTAGTCTGGGACCTGGAGCTGGAGCTGGGGAGTCTCAGGCAAGGCCCTTTGACTCCTGTGATCTCAGTTTGCTCTGCTGCTGAAGAGGGGTAAGAACTGGTTTCAAGAATCTTAGGTAGCTGACAGGAGGGAGGTGTCTGTGAGAGCATTGAATTAAAATGCTCTGGGCAGGGGAGGGGTTCTCATTATAGTGTCCAGCTGACCCGAAGCTTCCTGAGAAGAATAAGTCCACAGACGGCCAGGGCTGGACAGGCCTGCTGAGGTTGCTCACTCTGGCCACCCCTCTGCATGGATGGGGAAGCTGAGGGCCAGGCTCTGGGGTCCTGGCGCCTGGCATCAGTGGTGGTAGAAGGAGTAAAGGTAGGAAGCAGGAGGAAGATAGAGCCTGGAAGTGGGTGGGGGCAGGTAGAGGAAGGAAGAGAAAGACTAAGTCATACATCTGATCTTTCCAGAGCCTGCGGAGAAAAACAAGCACAGCAAGCTATGAGCTGGATGACAGATGAGGTCCTAGTCCTGGCTTTGTGGGTCCCACTCCCCACCTTGGTTTCCTCATCTGTACAGGGACGAGGTTCCCCACTCTGGCAGTTAGGTGTACCCAGACCGAGGTGGCCCTGTGCCCAGGTGGCACTGAGACTGAGAGACCCAGAGGGCTGAGGAGTGAGCCTTGCCTGGTCAGGGAGGAGGAGCTCTGGCTTAACCCCTGGGCTGACCAGACTCTGGGACCAGGAGCAGTGGCATGCCCTGGGTCATGCCCAGCCCTTGCCTTGGCTGAGTTGGGCCCTGGCACCGTCAGCCCCAAGGGCCTCCAGTGACCCCCTTTCCAGCTGCCCACCTTTCCCTGTTGGTTCTCAGGGTTTGGCCCACTTCCTCTCCTGTCCTCCAGCCCCTCGTCTGACCTTTAAACAATCCTAGAATGGGACACTATAGTGACTCAAGGATCATTCGTTCAGTTCCCCTGGTTGTTTTAGAGGAGTGGTAAACTGAGGCTAAGGGAGGGTCTGAGCAGAGGCGAGAACATCTGGGGGAAGCTAACGAGTCAGGAGCAGGGGGTTGTCTCTTTGTCAGGTGGCCTCGGCGGCACTGGCTGCCCCTGGAAAATGCTCAGGACTTCCCTGATTTGAACAGAGAGAACAGGGAGGGACGGAAGGACTCCTCTTGCTTGTTCCCTGGGCCAACTCAAGGGAAAGCGCATCTGGGGCCTCGAAGCCCCATGGGTGATCCTGCACAGCCCAAGCCCCCAGGGCTCCCTGGGCACACACCCTGGCTCCCACCTCACCCCTGCCCTCTGCCCTTCCTGGGAAAAGAACGAGAGGCTCCTGCTGTCTTCTCTGGTAAGTCCTCAAGAGGGAGCTGTGACCACAGGCGTCATGGCGGGCCCAGGCCCTGGGCCCTAGCTGGCGAGGAAGGAGACCTCGGTGGGGGTGACAGAGGCCAGGGGGAAGGCAGGGGAGGCGTCAGTCCCCAGGACCCGGTACAGCAGCTCCTCCTTCTCCTGCTGGAGCTGTCGCCGCAACTGGGACTCCTTCTCCAGGGCCTCGTGGGCGAGAAGCAGGTCGTCCGAGAGCTGCCTGTGGATGCAGACAGGGGCCCAGGTTGCCAGTCAGCGGCTGCACCGAGCAACCCAGTCCTCTAGGAGGCCTTCCTCAGATGGGCCGCCAGCCCGCATCAGGGCCCCCACGGCCCTGTCGTCCGCCTGGATGCAAGAGGTCACTGGATCCCTTGACGGAGGAGCGTGGCCCTCACAGGCAGACATCTCTGGGTTCAGATCTGCCCCACCACTTAGCTGGGTAACCTTGAACAAGTTCTTTACTCCTGCCAAATTTCAGGTTCCTCATGTGTAAAATGGGAGTGATACTAGGTGGACCGGTTCTTTGAGTAATTATGAGGATTAGGTGAGATAATATGTAAAGAATTCAATGAATTATGTCTGACACATAATCCTGGCTCTCATTTACCAAGCCTTTAGAACAGGCTCATTCATTCATGTACATTCATTCATTCATTAGGTCACCCCAGCTAGAAATTTCCTGTCCCCTCTTCCTGTATTGGGCTTTGCCATGGAGTCGACTCAGCCAGGATGGGGACAGATACCAATCAGGGCACTGAGACCTAGGTTTCTGGGCAGAGCTGGTCCGTTGGGATTCTTGCCTCTCAAGGAAAGAGGGAACCACATTCCCCAGAAAGGCCTGGGCCCGCCTGTCAATCCATTCCCTGGGTTCTCCGAGACCCTCCCAACTGGAGGTGTGGACCACGGTGGTGATGGGAGGAGAGGAGGCTGGGAGATAGCTACCTTGACATAACCATCTGGTTGCGGGCTCGGACATGGAGGTCCTCGTTCTCCTGCTGCAGGGTGCTGATTTTTTCCTCCAACATCAGATTTTTTTCTTTCTGTAACAAATCAGAAGGAGCTCAGAAAGCCACCAACCGCACACGGCACAACGGAGGGCATTGCCTCCCTCTTATCTGTGGTCGTGAAAACACTGACTCATTCTGGACTCGATGTTACATTTCGCGAAGCAGTAAGATTACTTTAAAAAACATAACCAAGGAGTGAACACAGGGCTGCCAATTTTTAATTTTGCCACATGAGATGTAACAAAAGAATACAGCCACTCCCATCTAACGTCTCCATCGGTGCGTAAGGGAAAGGATATTTTTGGTTCTCCAAAGTCAGAAGGATATAATCTATATAAATAAAATTACATGTGTCTGTTATGCTATTCCACAGAAATGGCTGAACAGAATTCACAGGGAACATCGGAGATGGTCGGATTAGAATAGAGGTTGTGTGGTATACACAAGCAGGGAGACTTCTTCTGGAGAAACACAATCTCTGTTTGGATTCCACCCGAGGTTCCCAAGGCCTCCCTTTTCCTGTAAACAAAGCCATCAGTGTGTTCCATGCCCACCACTCCCCAGGCCTGTCCTTGATGATTCTGGCCTCCTCTCTGTCTGATTTTTCAGCCTTGCCTTCCTCCCCAGCCCCTGCCTGACATCAACCAGCCCCTCCTGATTAGCCAGGGTACCTGCCCTCGTGGCCCCCAAGTTAGAGCAACAGGAGTAGCCAAGAAAGCACAGGGCCCAAGTGAGAAGGGGCCACTGCTTGACCCAGACTGGCCACAGACCAGCCTCAGCTGTCTCAAGGGCCACCATGGGTGGCAGGTCAAAGCAGGTGTGGCCCAGGCTGGAACCTCCTCAAAGTGCCTTCCCTCCACACACTTTACAGAGAAAATGCCCAGGAAGGAGAAGCCTGAGGCCACAGCCGCCCAGCTGCTTCTAAGCACAGACCACTGTTTCCATGAGGATCAGCCGCTTGTCCAGCTCATGAATGCGCTCGTTCTTCATCTCGATGACAAAGTGTAGGCTCTCCAGTTCCTGCTCCCAGAACAGGCTGGGGCTCCCGTAATCCTAGACAGGGACCCAGAATGATCGCATCAGACCAGCAGGCAGAGAGAGAGGGGCACGGGCTACCTGCCGCTTTCCCATTCTGCCTCCAAATCACTGTCTGCCTCTCACAAGTCACTTCCCTCCCTTGGCTCACGGTAAGTGAGCTTGATATGCTTGATCTCCTCCTGGCCTAATAATACCCTCTGTGGCAAGCCCTGTTCCCACCATAGATGAGGAACTGTAGCCCAGAGAGGTTAAGTTGTTTATGCTAACTGGTAGGTTACTCTTTGTACCTAGTTCCTTCCGAATCCAGAGCCTAAGCACTTTACTATCCCCTAGGCTTCTCTCTCAGCCTTACCTGCCCCCTCAGTGACACACGGACCCTGTTTCTTCCAGGCCCTTATGAAAGTGAGAGTGTCAGGTCTAGCCCTGGCCTTGAAGAGGACCTGGCCTTTCCTGTTGCCCAGGCCCTGACCTCCCCGGAGATTTGAGAAGGAAAAGCTCCCAGGCGTACTGCCACCTGCCTGGATGTGCTTCTTATAGTCTCGGCTCAGAATGGACTCTTCTACCCTCTTCATCTTGGCCTGGAAGACCTCCAGCTGTGAGGACAGTCCATCTATGGTCTCCTGGAGAAGGGGATGGGAGGGAGATGGTCAAAGCCTGGTTCATAAAGGCTGGAGGTGGACCTCTGCACATCCCACAGAGGGGGCAGTTTGGGTTCTTCCATCTTTACTCTGCCCTACCCACCAATGCAGGCTTGATTTGCTTTAACTGCTGCCTGAAGCATATGAGCCCCATCTCTGGTCATAAAGCCTTTAATGACTCCCAGTGCCCTCGGGGACAATGTCCGGGTGTTCAAGGCTGGTGGTGCTAGCTTGGTATTCAAAGCCCACCCAAGGCGAGCTCTGCACTTTCCCAGTCTTCCCTCTTAGTCCTTCCACTGCCAGGTGCATTTTTGCCTCCTACATTCCCCTCCCAAGAGCTTCCCGCACCCAAACCTTGCCCAATACCTTCAGGATACAGCACGCCTTTCATGTGGCTCATGGGCCCTACCACTGGGCTCTCGCCTCCTCTCCAGCCTCAGTTCCCTCCCACTCATACTCTTCATCCCAGGACATCTTAGACTTCTTTCAGTTCCACAGGTAATCATATTTCCCCCTCTTCTCTATGTCTTTAAGCACACTGTTTTTTTTTTTTTCCTACGTGGGGCACCCCTCTTACCCTTCTTCATAGGAAGAATTCCAACCCATCCTTCAGGTTCCAGCTAAGGTTTCATCCCTCTGGGAAGTCCCTGACCTGATAAATTGGCTCAGATGCCTTCCTTCATGCTTCCGCAGCTCCCCGTGCAGCCACCTGCCAGTCTGGTCGCACCGTGGTACCCAGCCCATGGGGTCTCCAAGATCCTCCAACCACAGTCCTCAGAGAAACAGGCCAACCCTGATCTCACACCAAGTCCTCTTGAGCTAATAGCCCAGTCACCACCTCGAGGGGCTGGATACACAGAAGACACTCACCTCTGTCCCTCACACCTGAGTAGAGGCCAGGCGGCCTTCCCTCAGGTCCTCCCCTCCCCCGCAGAGATGGCCATGAGCCTCCTCTCACCTGCAGGGTCACCTTGGCCTCCTGGAAGGAGTGGGTAAGGGCTTCCTTCTCTTGCTCATGTGAGGCCTGGAGGACTGTAGGGAAAGGAGATCTCTGTGAGTTGTGACACCCAGGTACTTTACCCCAAAGCCTTCTGGCAGGCCCCATGAGGCCCAGAGAACCTGGGTGATCAGCTGGGGCCCATGGGGGCCAGGGGGCTGGGGATGGTCTTATTCATCCTTCGTATACTGGGCTTGCAGCTGTGTCAGAAATATAGCAGATATTTAATAAAAGCTCATGGAAATGGAAACAAATTATATCTTGGGAGGAACTGTGAAAGCTTCCAGATTATGGGAGCCACCCACGCCTCACTGAGGCTAAGACCCAAAGATCCTGCAGCAAGCTTGTTCACCATGCCATGAAAATGCATAGGGCCGATGTTTTGCAAGCTGGGTTACCCAAACTTTGAAACCATTAAATCGTTACTTCTCAAACCATGGCACAAAACTGCAGTAAGTACATTCGATCTGGGGCCAGGAAATCCACCTTGTCCTCGTTCTGCTTCTTCCACAACTAAGGAACCTTGAGGAGATCACTTCAAATATTGAAACGTTCTACTGCCTCAACTGTGAAATGAGTTGTTCTAAGGGATGACCAAGGATGACATGAGGAAGGGATGCACGAGTGTTCTCCAGACCGGGCAGTGCTGTGCAGATTTGCTATTATCCCCCCAAATCAATATAGTTCTGTTTCTTATCCCACCTCCTCTATAGAGTTCCTTGTGGAAAATTCCAACCTTGTCCCAGCTGAAAGAAGACAACTAGAAAGTGACCCATCAATGGGTGGGATGGAAAATAGGACAGAGAGGACAGGAAAAAACAAAGTTTCACATGACCAAAGGCCCGGGTATATGGTATACAGTGGGCCTGTGACATAGTGGTGAGAAAACAATGTTCAGTAGTAGTATAAATGATAGTCAAAAATTCAAGAGATCAGCTGTATAAAAATTACAGGCTGAATTTTTTCCAATTATGGGCTGGATTTAATTTGCCTATCAAGACAGTTTCTGATTCCAGGTAAGCTAGAGGATGTACACTCCATACAGTTTGTCCCACTGAATGTAGCTATACAACCTAGACAGAATGAGTGGAATAGCTATTTGCAGACTCTGAAAAGTAAATGGTAGCAGGGAGACGGGGCAAGAAGACCAGAATTTGAAGTACCATGAAACCGAGAGTTTTAAACAAGACTCAGAATCTCATGTTTTCAAATATTTCAGGATATAATACAAAATTGCTCAGCATATAAATCCAAATGGCCCAGCATACAAATCCAAAATGGCTCAGCATACAAATCCGAAATTGCTCAGCATACAAAGAAGCAGGAAAATCTTAACTTGGCTGAGAAAGACATTCAGCGGATGCCAACACTGAGATGCTACAGATGTTGGAATTATTAACAGAGACTTTAAGACAGCTGATATAAAAATGCCTCATGAAGTAAGGGTGAGTACTCTTGAAAAAAATGGAAAAATAGAAAGCCCTGGCAAATATATAGTAGCTATTAAAAAGAACCAAAAGGAAATTTTAGAACTAAAAAAATGTAATAAATGAAATTTAAAAAACCTCACTGGGTGGGCTCAGTAGCAGAATAGCAATGACACAGATAAAGAGCCAGTGAACTTGAATATGGATCAATAGAGATTATCCAGCCTGAACAACTGAGAGAAAAATGATTGGGAAAAAATGAACAAAGCCTCAGGGACCTGTAAAACAATCCAAAAATGTCTAACATTTGTGCATCAGAGTCTCAGAAAGAGAAGAGAAACGGTGTGGTACAGAAACTGTACTTGAAGAGAGAATGGTTGAATGCTTCCCAAATCTGGCAAAATATAAACCTACAGACTGAAGACACTCACTGAACCCCAAACAGCAGAAACCCAAAGAAATCCACACCCAGACACATCATTTTTGAAAACTAATGACAAAGAAAATATCTGGAACTGACCCAGAGAAAAATGGTGCCTTACTTAGAGGAGACAGCAGTTTGAATGACTGTGGATTTCTTATTAGAAACCTTGGAGACTAGACAGAGTAAGAACATAAATAAGGAATAAAAACTGCCAAAATAAAAGAACTGTAAATCTAGAATCCTATAGCCAGTGAAAATATCCTCAGGAAAGAAAGTGAAACTAAGACATTCTCAGATGAAGAAACGCTAAGATAATTCCTCATCTGCAGACTTTCTAAAAGAACTGCTTAAGGAAATTCTTCAGAGAGAGAGCAAATGATACCAGAGGGAAGCTCGGAACTTCAGGAGTATAGGAAGAGCAACAGAACTGGTGAATGCCTGGATAATATAATAGACTAGTCATCGTCTTCTTCTCCCCTGGTGCTCTTTAAAATATGATTGATGGTAAATCAATGTTATAAACGGTATAACATAGTCTGATGGGGCATTCAATGTATGTGGACATAATACCTAAGACCAGTACAACAAAAAGGAGAGAGGATAGGGATCTACAGGATGGTAGGCTTAAAAAGATTTTTATTTATTTTTTTGAGAGAGAGAGCACAAGCAGGGGGGAGGGCCGAGGGAGAAGCACACTCCCCACTGAGCAGGGAGCCCAATGTGGGGCTGGATCCCAGGACCCTGAGATCATGACCCGAGCTGAAGGCAGATGCCCAACCAACTGAGCCACCCAGGCATCCCAATGGTAGGCTTTCTACATCCCCCTGGAAATGGCAAAATGTGAATTCTAAGTAGACTCTTAAGTATTTTTTAATTCTTAGAGCAATCACACATAAAAAAAGAACTATACAAAGAGATATAATAAAAAAGACCAGAGACAAGTTAAAATGGAATGCTAAAAAATGTTCAAATACCCCAAAAAAAAAAAAAAAAAAAAAGCAGGGAAAGGAAAGTAGGGCATAAAAAAACAGAACAACCAGAAAACAAATACAAAAATGACAGACCTACATCCAACCATATCAATATGGACACTAAACTAAGTGGTCTAACCATCCTAAAGAAAAGACAGAAATTGTCAGACTGGATCTTCAAAAAAATACCCAACTATGTGCTATTTACAAGAAACCCACTTTAAATATATGTCACAGGTAGATTAAAAATAAAAAGGTAGAGAAAGCAACATGAATCAAAGGAAAGCAGTGGTGGCTATATTCATTTCAGATGAAGTACACTTAAGAATAAGGAACAATATCGGGGATAAAGACGTTGACATTACGTAATGATGAAGAGGTCAGTTCTCTAAGAAAACATAACAATCCTAAATGTTTATATACCTAACAAAGGAGCTTTGAAATACATGAAGCAAAAACTAACAGAACTGAAAGGAGAAATAGACAAATATACACAATTTTAGTAGGGGATTTCAACACTCTTCAGCGTTCAGTAGAAAAAGGAGGCATAAAATCAGTAAGAATTTGGAGAACTGAACACTGTCAATACCCTGATTTAACTAATTTATAAACTACAACTTACAGTAGCAGAATACACATTTTTTCAAGTGCCCATGAAACATTCACAAGATAGACTATATCCTGAGTCATAAAACAAGCCTTAACAATTTATAAAAGGAGCGAAATACAAACTATGTTCTCTGACTATAATGAAATCAAACTGGAAATCAGTCACAGAAAGAGAACTATAAATCTCCAAACACTTATAAGTGTTCAATGAGCCAAAAAGGAAGTCTCAAGGGAAACTAGAAAATATTTTGCACTGAACAAAAATGAAAATACAAAACATCAATCTGTTGGATGCAGATAATGCAGTGCTTAGGGAGAAATTTATAGCACTAAATGCTTCTGTTAGAAAAGGAGAAAGGTCTCCAATCAGTAATCTAAGCCCCTAGTGTAAGAAATCATAAAAAGAAGAGCTAACTAAATATAAAGCAAGCAAGCAGAAGGAAATAAAGATAACAGAAATCAATGAGATTGAAAATGGAAAAATCAGGAAAAACATCAATGAAACCAAAAGCCGGTTTTTGGAAAGGATTAATAAAGTTGATAAACCTTAAGCAAGACTGACAAAGAAAAAAGAGAACACACAAACTACCAATATCAAGAATTAAGAAGGAATATCACCACAGACGTAGAAGATATTTAAAACAATAGTAAGAGATTATTATGAGCAATTCTGTGCAAATACACTCGACAACTGAGATGAAATGTACCAATTCCTGAAAAACCACAAACTACCAAAACTCACCCAAGGTAAAATACATAAGTTGGGCATTTCTATAACTACAAAAGAATTCGAATTTGTACTTAAATACTTTCTGGAAAAGAAATGTTTGAGAACAGATGGTTTCATTCACAAATTCTACTGAACATTTAAAAATGATACAATACCAGTTCCATACAATCTCTTCCAGAAATGAAAGAGGAAGGGACAGTTTTCAACTCATTCCATGAGGCAAGCAAACCTTGAAACTAAAACCAGATGGTACAGAACAACAGCCCTCGTGAACACAGACACAAACATCTTCAGTAAAATATTAGGAAATCGAATTCAGCAATATATAAAAAAGAATAATATAATGTGACCAAGTACGGCTTATGCCAGGAATACAAGGCTAGTTCAAAATTTGAAACTCAAATCAATGTAATCCACAATATTAACAGTCCAAAGAAGAAAAATCACACAATAATATGGGTCATAGATCTAAATATAAAACTTACAATCATACAAATTTTGGAAGACAACATAGAAGATCTTTGTTACCTGGGGTTCAGCATAGAATTTTTAAGATATGATGCCAAAAGTATAAGGAATAAAAGAAAAAATAATAAACTGGAATTTATCAAAATTAAAAGCTTTGCTTTATGACATACATTGTTAAGAGAATGAGAAAAAAAAAAAAACAACAACAACCCTACAGCCTAGGAGAAAATATTTGCAAATACAAAGGACTTGCATCCAAAATATATAAAGATCTCTCAAAACTCAACAGTAAGAACAAGCAATCTAGTTAATGGGTAAGAGATTTGAATGGACGTTTGACCAAATGATATACAGACAGCAAGTAAGCACAAGAAAAAATGGTCAACATCATTAGTCATTACTGAAATGCAGATCAAACCCATGATGATATATCACCACACACCAATTAGAACAGCTAAAATTTAAAAGAAAAATTAGCAAGTGTTAGTGAGAAGGAACAGTGGAACTCCTATATCGCTTATGGGAATACAAAATCATGGCCACTTAGGAATGATTTCCCATTTCTCATAAAGCTGAACATGTATTTATTATATGTTTCCCATTTCTCATAAAGCTGAACATATATTTATTATATGGCCTATCCATCCTAGTCCTGCATTATTTACCCAAGAGAAATGGAAATTTATGAACACACAGAAATATGTATGTGAAGGTTCAGAAGAGGCTTTATTCACATTCACCTCAAACTGGAAACAACCCAAATGTCCTACAAGTGGATGAGTAAACAATGGAATACAACTCAGCAGTGAAGAAAAAAACTCCGTACTATTAATACACGCAACTTGGATGACTCTCAAAGACATCATGATGAGGGGGCGCCTGGGTGGCTCAGTTGGTTAAGCATCTGACTTCGGTTCAGGTCATGATCCCAGAGTCCTGGAATGGAACCCCACATCTGGCTTCCTGCTCAGTGGGGAGCCTGCTTGTCCTTCTCCTTCTGCTCCCCCTTCCCCCCTCTCAATAAATAAATAAAATCTTAAAAAAAAAAAAAAGATGCCATGATGAGTAAAAGAGGACACGATCAAAAATTAGGTATTACTTTGTTTATAAAACAGCCTTGATAAGAAAAAACTATAGTGATGGGGAACGAATCAGTGGGTGTCAGGAATTGGAGTAGGGTGGAGTTGAGTACAGGATAGCCTGAGGGGCACCTGGGTGGCTCAGCCAGTTAAGCGTCTGACTCTTGGTTTCTGCTCGGGTTATGATCGTGGGCTTGTGGGATGGAGCCCCCTGTCAGGCTCCTCGCTCAGTGCGGAGTCTGCTTGGCATTCTCTCTCTTCCTCTCCTTCTGCCCCTTCCCCTGCTCGTGAGCTTTCTCTCTCTTTCTTTCCAATAAAAATAAAATAAAATCTTACCCAAAAAAGGATAGCCTGAGAGAATTTGGGGGGGGAGTTGGAACTGTTTTGTATCAGATTAGAGTGATGATTACGTGAATGTATACCTGTGTTAGAATTTATGGAACTGTATGCCAAAAAAAGTCAATTCTACTGTATGATAATTTAAAAAATAAAAACAAAAGAAAATAAAAGACAACAAGGGGTCATCAAAGGTGAAGAACCACCACTAGCTTCTCCCAGTTATCTATGTACTGTCCCCCAAACACATAAAATCCTATTTTTTCCTTCCCACTATGCTTTTATTCATTCATTTAAAGCACACTTATGTACCACCTAATATAAGCCAAGTGATTTAGAAATAACTATGAAGGAATTCTGACTGATGGGAAGAACTCAAGACTGGCAGTGCCTTCTCCTCTGGGGTTTTTACATGAGGAAAATTTTCTTATCAATTTTTTTATAATACTAAAAATAGTATCAAAGCAGTGCATGGAGAACAGAGCTGTTTTCCTACCATAGCCTCATGACAAGGGGAAGATAGATTTTAGAGATATGGAAAGTGACCTGAGATTCAAGGTAGCTTCTAGAGATGGAGAAACTTAGCTGAGGTTGAGTGACAGGCCCAACACTGCACAGCACAGTAGAATTAAAACAGCTCTTCAGGCTTCAAATCCATTCCAAAACATTTTGTGCTAATGTTGCAATATGTTTCAAGAATCTTAAAATTTTTCAGGCCTCTGTTCTAGTTATTCCATTTCTGGGAATCTAAGGACATATCGTGAAATGTGGGCACATCTTTATGCAAAAGACGTTTAGTGCGGTGTTATTTACAGCAGTTAAAATCTGGAAGTCTAGACTCACAGGATATAAGGAAAACCATGTATGCAATGGTCTAACTTTATCAACATTTACAAGCAGCATAATTATTTGGAAACATGTTGGAAACAATGTTAAATGAAAAGAACAGTATCTAAAATTTCTAACTGGGGGCACCTGGGTGGCTCAGTGAATTGATCATCTGACTCTTGGTTTCAGCTCAGGGCATGATCTCAGGGTCTGGAGATCGAGCCCTGTGTCAGGCTCCGCATGGAGTCTCCTTGAGATTCTTTCCCCCTCCTACTCCCTCCCCCCTGCTCCTCTCCCTGCTCGTGCTCTCTCTCTCTCTCTCTCTCTCAAATCTATCTATCTTAAAAAAAAATCCTACCTGTATTTTTAAAAGATAGTTCTCGGGAAAGATCATGCAAATACCAATGCTTAACGGAAACACCGGTATAACATTTTCTAGGTCTGCTTCAGTAACATTAAAAATGTACATAACCTTCTCCAAAGAAGATACACAAATGGCCAAAACGCACATGAAAAGATGCTCAGCACAATTAGGCATTAGGGAAATGCAAATCAAAAAAAACCATGAGCTACCACTCCACACCTCACTAGGATGGCAACGATAGCAACAATAACAACAACAATGGAAAATAACAAGTGTTGGCGCGGATGTGGTGCAATTGGAGCTTCTCGGGATGCAGAATGGTGCAGCTGCGGGGGCAGACCGTTTGGCCGTCTCTCATAAAGTTGAGCACAGATTTCCTGTATGACCCCGCAATTCTACTGCTGGGTGTACACCCAGGGGAACCGAAAGTGCTCGTTCTAGTGGCACTATTCACATCGCCAAAGGGTGGAGGCAGCCCAGGTGCTCATCAACTAATGAATGGATAACAAAGTGTGGTGCGTCCATGCCAACGATAATGGAATATGACTCTGCCATAAAAAGGGATGGAGTAGCTTTTAAAATGGGAGAGAAAAAAAGAAATAGTGCAAATGTACAGTGCAGCATAGATGTGCCCTGCAAACCTCATGCTGGGTGAAGAAGCCGGACATGGGGGTCACAGATGCCATGATTCCATTTAGTGAGTGTCTAGAATGGACAAAACCATGGCCAGCGAGTGGATTGGTGGCTGCCAGGGGCTAGGAGGTTGGGGAGGGGCAGGGAGTGACTGCTTGGTGGGGATGGGGCTTACTCTCAGGGTGATGAGTGTGTGCTGGAATGGGATGGGGTGATGGATGCAGGGCACTCTGAATGTACGAAATGTCACTAATGGTAATGGTCTTATGTGTATTTTACCAAAATAAAAAAATATATATATCAACTTTGTCACACCAACTCTACTAGTTTCTAAAGATAAAATCATGAATGTGGCCAAGATTTTACAAAACAGGGTTCACTGTGTAAGTATCATTGCTATTATAAACAATGGCAAAAGTTTGAAATTACCTAAATGCCTAACCAACCGGGGCTCAGTTAAATGAACAAGGGCTGACAGTGGAATGCTGAGTAATTACTAAAACTTATGTTACAGAAGTTTAATGACAAGATGTTAATAGAATTCAAAGTGAGAACAATTTATCTCCTCCCCCCAAAGTCTGTGTGTGTATGTGTATAGATGAATATCCCAGGTAGACACACACACACACACACACACACAGAATGAAAGGGATCTCTAGGGGCCCCTGGGTGGCTCTGTTGGTTAAGCGTCTGCCTTCGGCTCAGGTCATGATCCCAGGGTCCTGGGATCAAGCCCCGCATTGGGCTCTCTGTTCAGTGGGAAGCCTGCTTCTCCCTTTCCCACTCCCTCTGCTTGTGTTCCCTCTCTGGCTATTTCTCTCTCTCTATGTCAAATAAATAAAATCTTAAAAAAAAAAAAAAGAAAGGGATCTATGTCAAAGGGGTAATAGTGACTAGTTCGGGGTGGAATTACACACAATTTTAATTTTCTCAATAAGAAAATAATAAGTACTAATAATTGTTTGCTAAGTATCTTGTGAAATATTAGGCACTGTTCTAAATTTTATCTACCCATCCATCTATCTGTACATTAAATCATTTAATTCTCACAAAGACCCTATGAACGAAGCTAACCCAATTCTTCAAGGTTACACAGCCAGTAAGAGGAAGAGGTGAAGCTGGGATCCAAACCCCAGGACTGTGGCTGCAGAGCCTGAGATCCTAACCACGATGCTCTAAGATCATTTTGTTTAACCCACAGGTTCTAAATTTTTATGATGGTCATATCACATATAAAAGGAAAAAAAGTTATTTGAAAAAAATAACCTAACTATAAATTTTAAGAGCTGTCATTGTTGTAGGGAAGGAATATGGATATTTAAAAATTATCCTATTTGTCTAGAGTTTTCAAATTTCCTTTAAGGAATGTGACTTGCTTTTAAAATGGAAAGGGAAAAAAAACCTCTTAATTAAGGTTAGCCAAAGCATGGTGTCAGTTTTAAAGTCATGTCCAGAAGGACAAGGCCCAAGGACCCTGAAGACTCCAGCCCTGAAGCAGCCAACTATTTGTGGACCAGAGGCAGGGGGAGGGGCCAGTGATAGGAGGGAGGGGCCAATGGTAGGAGGGAGGGGCCAGAGGCAGGAGGTGGGGGCCAGTGGGAGACCCCCGTGAACTCAGGAGGTGGGGACAAAAGAAGGAGCCTTCCACACCCTTGCTAGGGAAGCATCTCCATCCTTACCTTGCAGGGTCTCCTCATGCTCTCCCTCCAGGACTCTTCGCTGTTCATCCAGTTTCTCTCGAAGCTCTAGCTCCCTCTCCTTCTCCACCTGGAGGCGGGAGGTGGCCAGCAGCATGAGACTGAGCTTCAGCGCAGCCTTGCTTATTCACACACCAACCCCTGGAGCTTTGTAGAGGTTGGTGATCAGAGTTCCACCCCATTGTCTGTGGGACGGGAACGACCTGAGCTCAGCGGGCACAAGACCTCCAAGACCCAGCAGGTGTGGCTGACCCTGCCTTCTTTAGATCTTAGAAGGGGGCTCCCAGAGAATTGTCTAGGAGAAAGGGATGTAGGAGTCTTCTAATCCTGACGCCCGCTCCAGGAAGGAAGTCTTTCTACTGTGTTAGTGTTTCCTGATCTTTCACTGCATACAATGAATATAATGAATTATATGCAAGCAATTACAACTATTTATTCAAAAGATAAAGGACTTCCTTCTTGGTAAAGGAGTAAGAGATACTTAGAACACCTAAATCCAAAGGTGATCCTCATTCTGGCATTGAGCAAGGTTAGCTATGCAGGAGGAAGAGAGAAGGGCCGGGTGTCACCTGGACTTACCTGTTGTGCCCATTTCTTCCTGTCCTCTTTGTGTTGCTGGAGAATTCTGGTTATCTCCTTCTGGCACTGCTCAGCCTCCTCAGATGCACAGAGCTGGACAGCTGTGGCTACACGCGAGGAAGCAAAAAATTCACATAGAGCAGAAGTGAGGCCAGGGCCTGGCGGAGAGGCTGTGGGAGGCCAGGGCTAAGGGGTGAGAACTCCAGTCTCCACCACAAGAATGGTTTCAGTTGGGAGATCAACCTCCAGCAGCAGTCACTCACATCTCTCCGGCTTTGGAGACCCTCCTTAGTGCGGAAGCCAGGGGTCTCATTCTGCCCCCTACGGTCTACAGCAGAGCTGGTAACTCACAGGATGGACTCAGCCCATAATGGTGTTATTTGCTCTAACTGATATCTAAAGTAAAAAAAAAAAGGGGGGGGGGCGCCTAGGTGGCTCAGTCGTTAAGCGTCTGCCTTCGGCTCAGGTCATGATCCCGGGGTCCTGGGATCGAGCCCCGCATTGGGCTCCCTGCTCAGCGGGACGCCTGCTTCTCCCTCTCCCACTCCCCCTGCTTGTGTTCCCGCTCTCGCTGTGTCTCTGTCTGTCAAATAAATAAATAAAATCTTAAAAAAATAATAAGGTAAAAAGAATTTGCTGAGATTTAATAGTTGCTGGGCAACTTTTACTTCATATACAGATTTCCAACTTTTCTTCAAGAAGCCAAAGAACTGGTAGCGTATACCTTCGTGCCAGCCAGGAGCTGAAGCTGAGGCACAGCTGTCTCCCGCTTCGTCTAGGACGTGGCTCTGCCATCGGCCACAGTCACCTGCTCTACCTGCTGGGGCCTGTGAGGGGCTGGGTGTGTGACCCCTGACCTTTAGCATCGCAGAGGGAGGCAGAGGGGCTGCTGTGAGTGGGAAGGAGATGCAAACAGGAAGTCTAGCCCTTGCTTAGGGAGACTCCACAACAGGCCCTGCCAATGCCCCTGTGAGTCCAACAGGCTCTGGGTGTGCCCTAAGGCACGACCCGCCCTCTCTGTGCCTCAGTTACCCAATGTGGGAAATCGGGATAATAATACGTAGCTCACAGGGCTGTGGAGATGATTAAATCAGGAAACGATGGCAACAGAAATAATACCAGTAAGGTAAAGAGTGCTGAGAGCTTACTGTACCCAGGAGCATGCCAGCCCTGTCCCAGGTGCCTCACAGGGAATACGCAGTCCTCACAACAACCCACTGTGGTGGGTACTACGTTTAACCCCATTTCACAGATGAGGAAACTGAGGGACAGAGAAGATACGCAACTGGCCCAGGATCACACAGCTCACAGTCGGGGGAGGGGCCGTGAACCTGCACAGTCTGATCCCACGGCAAGCCCTCCTATCACCTTACTCTGCCTACTGACGCACACAAAGCAGGAAGTGTCGTGCCAGGCATTTAGAGGTAGCTCAATAAATGTGCCTTATTGTTGACTGAATGCTCTCTAGAGTCATCGTTGCTCCTGACAAGCATTAGAGGGGTTGGCATTACTGGTCCAGTTGGCATTATTACTGATGTTAGCATTATTATTACAGAGTGCCATAGACAGGGTTGGCAAAGGGCATGAGGAGAAAGGTGAGGAGTGGGGCTGCTAGCCAGGAAGCCGGCCCTGGGCTGCCTGTCAGGATGGGGGTTGGGGGGAGCGAGTCAGTGCCCTGGGTCCTGGGGAACCACAGGGGTCAAGTTCAGAGAACCCCAGACTCTCACAAACCATTTGGCTCAGGGTCCCAAATGTTGGTCCACAAGACCAGTACCCGGACTGGCACCTGCCAGGGAGAAGCTTATAACAAAGACAGATCATCACTACCAGGACAGAGTCTTCAGCCCCACTCCCAGAGACTCTTGTCGAGTTGGTATGCGGTGGGGCCCAGAATGTGTATCTTTGAAGTTCCCCCAGGTAATTCTTGTGCACAGGCAGATTACAGAGCCTCTGAATTCTGATCCAATTGCTTATCTGGTACTTAAACTTCGTCTACAATGGCCCTGCCAGTCTCCAGTTTGTAACTGAACACTTTCCGAGATGGAGCGCTCATTTCATTACTAGGTAGCTCTGGTGGTTTTAAACCAACAATCACACAAAAAATCCTTTGAGATTGAACTGAATTCTGCCTGCCTGTTTCTGCCACCTTGAGGCCCTTGTACGGACCTCTGGGTCACACTGAACAAGGCTTATCTTTCTTCTCTATGAGGGTACTTCAGACACTTGGAGAGAACTGTTGTTTTATTGCAACATCTTCTTTCCAGGTAGAACAACCTCTGCTTCTTTAACTGCTCCTTACAGGACTGGGTTTCCAGATTTCTCACCAGCCTGATCTGTCTCTACTGTACTCCCTCCAATTTTTCTGGATTCTCCTGAAAATGTACTTTCCAGAAATAAACTCAACCCTCCAGGTGTGGCATCAGTAGCCAGGAATAGGCAAGTACAGGTCAGGAGTATCACCTCCCTGATTTTAGATATGATACTGCTATTAATGTAACCTACTTAAGGTCTCATGAGATAATTAAATATCAGCTTTGTTGGTAAAGTAGCAAACCTCATGGATGGTGGGGAGGGCATTTATAGGGCTGGCTACTCACCTGTGTCCCCATTGAGGGGACCTAGTTCCTGTGGCTCTGGTCTGGGGGGCTGATCTGGTTTTTGGCGCCTCTGGAAGAAATGAGACAACATTGAGGTGAAGGTAGAGGGTAGGAGGTCGATGTGAGGATGGATGCTGTAGCCGGAGGCAAGACAGGACTGACGTCCAGCTATACCAGACCTTGCCTTGGATCCAGTTACTTAGGCTCCCTCCCTCACTAGCCAAAGGCAGCCCTCCCTCTGTGGGGAAGGGGTTCCCAGAGCAGGATTTCTCATCATTGCCACGGAAACCCTCAGTGGGGAGTTTGATACTGGTTGACCTCTCCTTAGATTTTTGTGGTTTGTGCCACCAATCATGAGGCCCTCCCTGCCCACCTCTTCCTTCTTCCAGCTCTTGGCCAGACATTTTACTATTACCCTCACCCCAGTTATAGCTGAAACTTCCCAACCTCTAGTTCAGAGACAATTACCCTTTCCTCTCAGGACCTATGGTTACCACAACTTCCTTCCAAGGAAGTTGATCCTTCCCTGTATTCGGGGCAAAGCATCAGAAGTCCAAGCCATGGGGGCACCTGGGTGGCTCAGTAGGTTAGGCGTCTGCCTTTGGCTCAGGTCATGATCCCAGGGTCCTGGGATCGAGCCCCGCATTGGGCTCCCTGCTCAGCGGGGAGCCTGCTTCTCCCTCTCCCTCTGCTCCCCTGCCCTGGCTGTCTTGCTCACTCTCTATCTCAAGTAAATAAATAAAATATTAAAAAAAAAGAAGTCCAAGCCATGGGGGGAGGGGGGTGCCTGGGTGGCTCAGTTGGTTAAGCATCTGACTCTTGGTTTAGGCTCAGGTCATGATCTCAGGGTCCTGGAATTGAGCCCCGTGTTGGGCTCCATGCTCAGTGCAGAGTCTGCTTGTCTCTCTCCCTCCTCTCTGCTTTTCTCCCTCCCCCTCTCTCTCTCAAATAAATTCTTTAAAAGAAGAAGGAGAAGAAGAAGAAGTCGTTGTCATCCAAGCCATGGTTTTACCATGCTTATTCTTTGTTAGGGGGGGTGTTTCGCCAACTATAAGGAGGCAGTGGTACTTACGTTGACAGATGGGGTAAGACACCGTACTCAGGATGTACTGGGCACTATCATGTCTACACTACCTCAGCTAATCTTCAGAATGATCCTGGGAAATATTAATATCCCCAAGTTACAGAACAGGAGGCTGAGGCTGAGTGAGGCAGATTATTCACTAATCAAGTTAGATTAGTGCATACCTGGCAGAGTCAAGGACTTGAGCCATATTTGGCCAGTATTGGTTGAATCTGATCAAAGGAGGCAAGAGATGCCAAAGGGCTGAATCCTGAAGCAGTGTCAGTGGCTCCCAGATTTTCAAGTTTCGTAAATAATATTTTTTATTTTTATTTTATTTATTTATTTATTTATTTATTTTTTGACATAGAGAGAGACAGTGAGAGAGGGAACACAAGCAGGGGGAGTGGGAGAGGGAGAAGCAGGCTTCCAGCTGAGCAGCCAGCCGGATGCGGGGCTCAATCCCAGGACCCTGGGATCATGACCTGAGCCGAAGGCAGACGCTTAACGACTGAGCCACCCAGGCGCCCCCGTAAATAATATTTTTTAATAGGAGAGTTGATATGGGTTGACAAGCAAGGATGCTGAAAAACATTATCTGCAGACTAACACTATCATTTCATAAAACAGAGGATATTATAATCTTCCAAAATATAGTAAGGAAAGCTTAAGACACTTCTTCCAGGGAAGGGGAACTGACATCCTTATTCAATGTTATACACACACTTACACCTTTAATTTTCTCATTTCACCCCAGATAGGTGGAAAGTCAGCCAAGGCCTGGCACTAGCCACTGGACCAGAATCTGGGGTAGAAAAAATAAATTAAGCCATCCTGTAACTTTTTAAGATGTTCTTGGATGTCTTTTTTTCTTAATAACATCACTTTTTTTTTCTTTTTAAAGATTTTATTCATTTATTTGAGCAGAGGGAAGAGGCAGAGGGAGAAGCGACTCCCCGCCAAGCAGGGAGCCCTATTTGGGACTTGATCCTAGAACCCCAGGACCATGAGTGAGCCGAAGGCAGACACTCAACCAACTGAGCCATCCAGGCACCCCAAGATGTTCTTCGATGTTAACTAGACATATTGTGGTGATCATTTCACAATACATGCAAATATCTAATCATTGTTGTAGACCTGAAACTAATATAATGTTTATATGTCAACTATCCCTTTAAAAAAAAAGATGCTCTTAAAAAAATGAAAAAAAAAATCTAGATCGCATTTTAAGAAACCTTAAAAGGGGCATCTGGGTGGCTCAGTCAGTTAAGCACCCGACTCTTGATTTCAGCTCAGGTCATGATCTCAGGGTTATAAGATAAGAGTCCCACGTTGGGCTCTGTATTCTCAGGGGTCCACGCTGGGTGTGGAGCCTGCTTAAGATTCTCTCTCTCTCCCTCTGCCCTTCCTCCCTCTCTCCCTCTCTAAAAAAAAAAGAAAAAAGAGAGACACACTTAAAAAAATAAGTCAGCCTGTGGAAAGGCTATGAAAATGTTCAATTAACTGTACTTTTTACTATAGTCACAGATTTTTAAAAGTACATTATTGCATAAAATTATTAACAATTTTCTGAACTCAAGAATGATTGAAATGCTGCTGGAAAGCATACTTCTGGCTGGGGAAGGAATGTAAGTCAAGGGAAGGCTTCTACAACCTTCTGCTCCTGCCCCCCAGTGCCCGGCACAGAGCCCAGTGCAGCATGAGCCCCTGGCAAATGGAACAAGACATGGCGCCTCCCCCCGGCCCTCAGTGGCTGGGCATGCCTGACAACTGAGTTCTCCTTCCACCCTGGGAAGACTCAGCTCTCCCCGCCCAGGGCAGAGGGGATGCCTGACCCAGGCACATGTCAGGGAAGCTGTCCAAGCAAGAATCTGGGGAAGTGACAGGAGCCAGAGTCTCTACCCTGGGCTGTCAGAAGGACGGAGATCAGTGGTTGTCTCATCCCCGTCGCCACCACTGGTTATGCTAATCCGGGGATGCTTTCGTGGGACTGAGAATTCCTGGATTCCAGTCCCGGCTCTCCTACAAAGCTGGACAAATCTCTCCCCTCCTCTGGGCTCCTGTTCCCTCCTTTGCCGAGTAGAGTCAAGAAGGGCTTAGTGGACCCCCGTGGTCTTCCAGCTCTGAGCCTCTGACCTCAGCTCCTCTCAGTAGCACTGACAGGCAGGGTTATTACAGCGAGAAAACCCAGGGAGGTAAGACACGGTGACACTGCGCCTTGATGGCAGACTCAACATTAGAACCAGGTCTCAGCACATTAGAGACTGGAGCAGTGGGGTTAAGAATGTCGGGATTCTAGGGGTGCCCGGGTGGCTCAGTCGGTTAAGCGTCCAGCTCTTGGTTTCGGCTCAGGTCATGATCTCGGGGTTGTGGGATTGAGCCCCACGTCAGGCTCTGGGCTCAGCACGGAGACTGCTTCTCTCCCTCTGCCCCTCCCCCCCCCATCTCTAGCTCTAAAATCAATCAATAAATAAAAACTTAAAAAAGAAAAAAAAAGAACTCTGGGATTCTAGAATCACCCATACCAGGATTCAAATCCTAAATCTAACACTGTGTGAATGCATGGCCTCTCCAAGCCTTGGTTTCCTCATGAGATTGTTTTAAGGATTAGATGGGATAATGCACCTATAATGTCTGGCATATTCTGAGAGCTCAAACATTGCCTGAGTTTATTACTTTCTGTTTGAAAAGCAGGGCAAGAACAAAGGCCCTACAGTGCTTTGGTAGATCTCCCTCAGACTGGCCTGAAGTAAGATCATAAAGCTCATGAAAAACTGTCTTCTGCTAAACAACCACCACAGAAAGGTGAAAAACTTTCCTCCACTAACAGCTTCCAGACCACAGGCAGGATGGGACCCTGCGCTTGAGTCCCCAGATCCTGACAAAACCACTCCCAGGACTACGGCTTCCCGTGACATTCAAAACTTAGCACAGGGCGCCTGGGTGGCTCAGTTGGTTAAGTGTCTGCCTTCGGCTCGGTCATGGTCCCAGGGTCCTGAGATTGAGCCCCGAATCGGGCTCCTTGCTCCGCAGGGAGTCTGCTTCTCCCTCTCCCTGCCACTCGCCCTGCTTGTGCTCTCTCTCTGTCAAATAAATAAATAAATAAACTGAGGGAAAAAAAGACTTATCACTGTCCTCAGGCGAGGATCCTCCTCTTCCTCCGTTTCCTTAATAAATATTTGTAAACATCTTCCTCCAATTATAGTAGTAGTAATAATAGATCTATTTATTCATAATTGGAACATTACATATACTTCCTTATGTTTTATTTTTTCAAATACATTATGAGCTCTTACTACATGGCATTAAATATTCTGTAGATATGTTAATTTTAATGACTCAAATATTACATCCTTGTGAATGAATTCAATCATTAAATAATCTGCGTGAATACTTCAGTTATTTCCATTTCTTAATTTCCAAATTATGCTTTCACTGATCACTTACTGATTTATATGTATTTTTACACATCTGAAACTACTGATTCTGCCCTCCAGAAAGGTTCTACCAATGAACACACCCACTGTTGGCGCACGAGAAGGCCAGTTTCACGGCAACCTTGCCAACACGGAATAGTATCACTTTTAAAAAAACAATTGGCAAATTTGCTGGGCCCAAACCAAACAAGCCTATTGTACTCCTGGCCCCAGTAGGCGCATCCCTGTGTTCGAGACCATCCCAAGGCACTCATCCCAGCATGACGCACCCTCCCCAGTTCCTCAGGCTTCCAGGCTGAGCTCACGTCCCGTTTCTCCTCTGTCCCTCCCCAGCGCTGAGTTAGTCCCTGGCAGCTCTGTGCCCGGGTGCCTGTTCGGACACCCATGTGAGGACCTACCTGGTTACCTGTGCTTTTCCAGCTAGGCCAAGGGGCTCCTTGACGACAGGGACCATGTTTGAAACCCGCTTTGAATTTGTCCCAGCATCTGTTATGATGCCCAGAACACTATTTCTAGGAGTGTGGTCTCTGGGTCTCCTGTATTATTAGAAGCACCTGGAATGCTTGCTTAACACAGCCCCCGGGCCCAGTTCTAGACCCACGGAATCCGAGGGTGGTAGATGTGCCGGGAAGCCCCAATCTGCCGATCTGTGCAGGCAGCTCTGTTGCTCACAAGAGCCTGAGGACACATAGCCCAGAGCTGAGTAGGAATTGATAAGCAACTACGACATGGAAAATCCCCAGGTTGGGGCTCAGGCAGCTCCCTCCTCAGAGGCTACGGAGCAGAGTTCACCCCGCAGTGGGAGAGGACAGGAGCTGGGAGGGGGACATAAGAATTTCCCCTTCCAAAAGCAGAGTGGGGAGGCCCAGGGCTGGGGTGGGGCATCCGGATTGAGCTCTGGAAGAGGGGGAGCGGGGTCAGTGGGGTTTCCTGAGTCAACAGAAACTGGGAGAAGAGAGCGAGGGGGGTAGCTGACAGCACAGGACGTAGGGAGAACCCAGGACTGGGGGAGACACCCGGAGACCCGGATTCCAGCTTTCCTATGAGACTTGAGGCGAGTCCCTTGCCCGCGCTGGACCTGTTTCTTTATCTGCCATGCGTCAGGGTTGGAACAGGGGTTCCGTTCAGTTCTTCTGATTCCAGGACAGCCCTTCCACTACGGAGGCCGGAAACAGGGCCCTTGTATCTTGGTAACACACACAGTTCTGGGGCCCAGCTCCTTGTTGTCAAGCAGACCAGAGCCCGCTTTGGGTTCAACCTGGAGCAAACCTGGTCTGCAGCAGGATGCGGCTGCCAAATACAGGCGCGGAGTCCGGGTAACGTGGGAGGACAGTGGCCAGAGCTGTGGAGGAGCCAGATGAGCTCACGTCGGGTCCAGAGAGACCCCCAGAATATGCTTGCATTTTGAAGGGTAAATTGACAAACTGGAAGGCATCCAAAGGGAGCTGACAACATGTGGAAGGAGGCCCAAAACCAAATTATAGGAGGTACTGCTAACAACAGTTGGTCAGCCTCGAGAACAGGCAAGAAAACCTGGCCACTGCCTTCAGATCTCTGCGGGACTGTCATGACGCAGAAGCTGTGTGGTCCACAGTCTTGGAGGGCAGGCTTGTGGCTAAGGGCTAGAAGTTTCAGTTCAACATGAAGAAGAATTTCAGAACTGTCCCAGACAGAGATAAGCTGCCTGACTAGAGGTGGGGGTTTGGTGGTGGTAGTGAGATCTCCATCACTGGTAGCAGGCAAGAAGAGGCAAACTTCATTCTGCAGGTTGGACGGAGTGATCACAGAGGACCTTCAACTCCAACAGTCTATAATTCTATAAAGTATCCTTGATGTTGAGCAAGTAAAGCCCTCTGGTAAGCCTAAAGTGCAGGTGGAGAGTGAAAGCCACCAGCATGAACACGGCCTCGGAGGGCTCTGTTGAGTATTCTCCAGGTTGTAGTACTTTGGGGTGAATTTCCATAGTCCTGTACTGAAGCCTTTGGGGCAGAATCCTCAACTTCCCTCAAATTGTGAGCTGCACCAGGCAAGGGTGAATAAGGCAGAAGCAGCTCAGATGGAAGCTGCTCAATTATTCCTTATGTTGGTGCCCTTGTTAGGATGGAAGCCAAGAGCAGCCCTGAGGATGGCTCAGCCTTTCCTGACCACACTTGGTCTCACCTCGCCGGAAGAACCATCGCTCCACGCTTTCCATGGGCCTTCGGGCTTTGTGTATTGCTGATTGAGTGGTATCATCTATGTCATTATTCCTGCTTCGCTTAGAGAATTCAGTAATCAAAAGACCCTCAGGAGTTCCCTAGCTCCTTTCCTGTCCCCTGGCTTCCCTTGGCCACAGAGTTCTATCACGCCCATTCTGGCTGAGGGATGCTTCCTGGGATCCAGCAGGCAGGGCTGGAAAGGCCCCTGGAGACAGTTTATTCCAATCCCCACCTCCTATTTCTAGATGGAGAAACTGAAGCCCAGAAGTGGGATGGACAATACTTGTCAGAGGCCGCAAAGCAGGGGAACAAGTGCCCTCATGAGAATCCAGATTCAAGGTGGAGCCTGGAGGCCCTTCCATTTCCTTTCCTTTATGCATACACCAGATTGATCCCAGTAGCCGAAGTTTAGGGGACAGACGATTCTGGGCCTCACGGGACTCAGGTCACAGCCCTCTGCAATATCAGAGCTGCCTTTCCGGCATCTGGACTCAGCGTGGGTGGGGCCCCGCACCAATAGTTTCAGAATCTTAACCACCACAGGCAGAGCCTATTGGCTGAGGGTAGAGGCAGGAAGGAGGTGGGGGTGGAGGCCCAAAGGGCCCCCTCCAGAAGGCAGAGGAAAGGCAGGGCCTAAATATTCAGGGCTGTTGAGAAATATTAGCGTTCACACCCAAATCACAGAGGCTCCAATGGAAGATCCCCATAAACACAGGTCTCAGCTTCCCTATCTCTAAGATGGACGGACAGAAGTATTTTGGCAAAGTAATGCCTGAATCTGATTTCATTTTCACATGCCAGGGACACTGAAGATTTAGTTCATCTCATTCACGCTACAGAGTGTGGCGTCAGCATCGCCCACTGCCTGCCCGGGATGGATGAGCGTGGCTATGAGATCAGGGTGGCCTAACGGTGGGAGGGCCAGCCTGCACCACCGCCCATTCTCAGAACACCTGTGATGCCCCCAGCGCACCCCACTCAGGGGCGGATGTGGTCTCTAGCGCTTCTATCTGATCGACTGAGGAATGAGATCTTAGAGGAGGACAGAACCACTTCCCTCTTCAGCGCCTACTGAGCCGGGCCATGGCAGACTGTTGGGGGGCCCTGGAGGACCGGGCCCAGCCTCGTGCACAGACGGAGAGGCTGAGGCCTAGAGAAAGGCTTGCCGATATGCAATATTCCTTGTCCTTCTCCCCAGAGCCCACGTTTTCCTGTCCCCCACCAGCTTCCCAGGATGTCTGCCAGTTCTAGTCTCTTCCGAGGGCTTGGAGCTGGCAAAAGCACTCAGCACCACCTCTGGCATTCGGGTCAGCCTGGGACTCTGAAGGAGTGGGACAGGAAATGATAGCAGCAGCCGGGGCAGAGGAAGAGGCATGCTGAGGGCACAGATAATATGCCAGACATCCACCGGTCTCCCCAACACAATGGCAAACTCCCACATGGGGGTCTAGAGTCGAAATCCCAGCTTGCCACTTGCTGTGTGACCTTGGGAAAGCACCCAGCCCTCTGGGCTTCTGTTTTCTCTTCTCTATGGCATGGAGTTGGGCAATGGGATACATCAGAGTCTTTCTAGTGTTGACAAGCTTCGGATGTAGAAGAAGGGGCAGGGTGAGGTCATCCTGCCCCCACCATCCTGTATCAATCCTGTTACACTCGTGTACTCGGGGCGGAGCAGGGCAGGCGATCTACACATGGCTGTCAACCCCTGCATGAAGAGAGCTTCTCCAGAGGACAAGAAAAGAGGCGCCCTTGCTCAGGAGGGCCCGGGTAGGTGTCCTGAGCACTTCACACCACCCTCTGTTCTCGAGCAGCCCCTATGGGGAGGACATGCCCGGAGCAGAGGGTGACAGGGAGTCAGTGGCTACCCGCCCCCCCCCAGGTTATAGGCAGCATGCCTCACCACCCCGCAATTGCCCTGCTAGCAGAGAGACACCCACTCGCGAGGACAGCAGCACCTCCCCAGGGTGCTCAGGGCATAGTTGCTTGTAAGAGGGAAACACTGGAAACCAGCCTCATGTCTGTGGTGGGGACTGGCTCGATACTAAGGTACATAACACCACGCAAGGTCACTCATAAGTCTAAACAATGAAGTACATTTTACATACAGAGTTGGGAAGGCATTTGGTAGAATACCAGTATGCAAAATAAACTATTTTCCTTGGTACATCAATGCACACAAAAGAACAGAGATAAGTAGCTAGAATAGCGCTGACTGATGGCTCTTGTCATTTCTAGAGAAAGGACTAAGATTCTTGTAGCCGAGGAGGGGGAGCTTTAGTGTTACCCGAATTCTTAGAATTTTTTAAACAATGATGTAGTCAAGTTTTCTTTGCGTGCAAAGACATTAACAAGAAGAAGAAATACCTCTCTTGAAACCTACAAGCAGCCAAGGCAGTCATTTTACAGATGGGGACGTCCACCAGGGAGAAAACCTCCTGGCTCAGACCCCCAGCAAGTAAGGGGAAGAGGCAGGAGTCAGACCACGGTTGACTCCCAGGACGGTGCTTTCTTCCACAGATGCTGTGGCTGGTGGCTGAAAGCCTCTGGGCCTTTTCCAAGCACCTCATTGCTTGCCACTCTCCCTACTCTTCTGGGGAGCCAAGGGTCCAAATGGGAGGCTTTGGGTTTTGGCTGCCCACCTTGATCGATGGTGGAGGGTGAGAGCGGGGGTCATTAACCTGAAGACACAGAAGTTTCCCAGGGCTGCTCTAAATTACCACAGAGTTGGAACCCTAAAACAAATTTATTCTCTCACAGTTCTGGAGGCTAGAAGTCCAAAATCAAGGTGTCGGGAGAGTTGGTTCCTTCTGGAGGTTCTGGGAGAATCTGTTCGATCCCTCTCTCCTAGCTTCTGGTGGGTGCCACAATCCTTGGTGTTTCTTGGCTTGTGTTTCTGCAGCCCTCCGATCTCTGCTTCTGCTAACCCATAGCCTTCTCTCTGTCCAAATTTTCCTGTTCTTATGAGGACAACAGTCATTGGAATAAGGCCCACCCTAATCCAGTAGGACCTCATCTTAACTGGATTCCATCTCCAAAAAACCTATTTCAAATAAGGTCACATTCATAGGTTCTGGGTGTACCTGAGTTTTGGGGGGGTGCTCACTGTTCACCCCGGTACAGATAACTTTCCTAATCTAATGTCAGGGCTACATCCTTAAGGAATGGGCAGCGGGTAGGGTTGTATGGAGCTGTGGAGAAATGGCAAGGAGGTCTACGAGGTTCCTCGTATACTTGGTGAAAGAAGAACTCCACCACTGGGGGAGAGGGAGAAGTGGAATTAGGTCAGGTTGTACATCACTTACCTGGGGGAAAGCATGGACGTGGGATGGATGTTTTATGTATTGTAAGGTGTTTGGCCTAGATGTTCTGGAAGATTCAGGTTTGAAAATAAAGTGACAAGATAAATGATTTTTAGGGATTAAAATTCACCTGGCAAGAGAAACAGGATGACCTGTCTTCAGGTAATGGACAGATTTAGATCTACACATGCTAAAGATGGATGGATTTTTTTTTTTCCTCTTGCTCCTACTCTCTGCCCATGGCGGGCTCACAGGAGTTCCTCCTCCCCCACCTACGGGTCCTGCTCTCCCTGGTCATCCAGCAGGGCTCACAGGGCTCTGAGGGTGGAGGACACTGAGGGGACAAAGGTGGGAACCCAAGTGCCCCCAAGATGTCAGAGCCAGAACTCGGGCCAACCATCAGGCTCTCCCTTTTACTGGGGGGAGTGGCCCTACATTTTCCAGGTTTCTTTTTTGAACATGAATGTTCATGAATGTTATACTAAGACCCTTTAGAACTCCCTTTCCAGGCAGATTTCAGGCTGTTGTTTACTAGCTGATCTGTGACCACTGAGAGGTCAGGTGGCAGTGCCCTCTCCCCCCCCCCAGGACCGTCACCATCTTGACTAACATAGCAGCCTGCTTCTGGGCAACTAATTTGAAGTTTTATCTTTTCTGCCCTCTTCACAATAAAAAAAAGACATGAAGCATGGGCCCCAAACTCAATATCGAATTGAGGCAAAGATGGAAGTCTTTAGGTGTCTGGGGACATATCCTGCCCTTGGGGGACCTACTTTAGCCACCTGGGAATTCGACTACAAAGGAAAAGAAGAGAATTAAAACCACATACATGTGCAGAAAACGTGTTGCCAAAGATTGCGTCTCTAAGGCGAGGATTATCAGAAGGTTTTCTAACGTCTTAGGTCACTGGGTACAGATGTCCTTTTATAAAATAGAAATCTGGCTTTTGACCTCCCAAGATTTTCAGAGTGCATGCATATGGAATCCTATATTGGCTTTAGCTGTGGTGATTTTATGGGTTGGGCAAAAACCACCAGCTCAGAGGCTCCATACACACCAATGTCTCCATGATGCTTGGGGCAGAGGGCTCAGGGCCCAGGAAAGTCCTCTCAGGTTCCTTAACCATCCCACCCTCGGCAAACCAAGCTAAAAGGTCAGATTTGCCTTGTTCCTATTGACGAGGTGTCAGGAGCCCGGACTTTCCTATATACCACTCACCCCAACACAACCGTCTAGCCCCACCCCACTAACCTTCAAAACCCAGCCAAGAGGCCAGCTCTCTCAGGAGAGACCTTCCCTCAGCCCCTCCTCTCCCCTCTGAGCTCAGAGCCACCCCTCCCTCACCCATTAGGATGAACATGCGAGGATGCTCATGAAGAATGAGGGTAGGAGTGGGGAATGCAAACAACCAACTGTCCAAACTGGTTACATAAGCCACAGAATATTAGGTGGCCATTAAAAATCATGTTTCCATGGACTATGTAACAGGAATGCCTCCAGCAAAATATTAACTAGAATATAACCACTTTAAAATATAGTCCCAGTCATGTAAAAATAGTCACCCTCATGTATATTATATATATAGGAAAAATAGAAGGACAGTGAAATGTGCACAGAGACTATGTCTTAATGGTGATTTTTAAACTTCTTTATATTTTTCCAAGTTCTGAAATTTTGCCTCAAACATTATAATAATCAAAATTAGATTTCTTAAGCGGAATCCTAAATATTTACTAGTCCTAGGCTCACATCCCCTCTTCTAGTCTTGCCACAATGTCACCTGACCTCTGTTTGAACTCCTCCGGAGATGGGGAACTTGCTACCTCTCTTCCTCACGAGAAGTAGAATCTGGTTTCCTTTAGCTTCCCCTCACCGGCCACAATTCTGCCTTCTGGAACAACAGAGAACAAGGCTGCTCCCCACGTCCCCTTGGCAACACTTCAGAGGTTCAAAGGCAACAGCCAGGCTCCAGGCTTCATGTCCCCAACCCCAACAGCCTTCCGAGGACATTAATGACCCCTGTCTCCCACATCCCTGGTACAATCCAGGCAGTGATGTCCGTGAGGTATAATTATGTCTCCCTGGCATTACCCACATCACCTCTTATCAAAGGCATGCCACTTGCCAGTCAGTGTCTCAGGGGCTCTGCTGCATGCCTTCTTTCAACTAATCTTTAGAACAACCCTATGACCCAGGAGCGAATCTCACACCTATCTCACAGATGAGGAAACCGAAGCATGGAGAAGCCAAGCCCTTTCCACAGCTACTTAACGGAGTGCTATGGAGCCAGGACTGAAGCAGGACCTAGCACCCCGCCCGCTGTGCCCAGTGAGGAAATGAACGCATGAGCCCAGTTCTATATAGCCCACACGCTCGGCGGCCATGGTTTGTTTCAGGATTCTATATGCCTACACCGGGCTCTTCCGGGTCATTCACTTCTGCATCCGTCCCCCTCTCTCACCGGGCCTGCTACCTGGAAGTGCTCATGAAGGGCTCCTGAAAGCCGGACCCATTGAGAACCCGTTGCCCGAGGCCCAGCTGTGGGAGCAGCACTGAGTGGGTTCTCTGACTCTCTGCTTGGCGCTGCGGTGCCGTGGCCAGAGCCAAAGTCCTGGGGGCTGGGGAGTTCGGACCTCATACCAGACACACACACAGGGGGTTGGCCATGAGGCACTAGGTGCCCCTCCCCACCCCTGCCCAGGGGGGGCCTCTGGACTCCCCTGTCACTCCTACAGGCAAGTCCCTGGCAAATTTGTTTCCTTGGCCCCTCCCCTCTCTGTCCATCCTCCTCCCAAGTCCTCCCGGGGACATGACCACAGCACCCATGGTCTCAGTCAAGATGGGTTTAGGAAGGACCAGACAGTGCAGATGGCTCCTGAGCACCCACCTGCCAGGGATCCCCACTCAAGCATCCATCAGGATTTCAACTCATCCCAATAAGGCAGTGACTTAGCCTCAGGTTGGGTCTCCTGGCTAAGGCCACCAGGCACAGGAGACTACAGAACTCAGCAAACCCTCTAATCCTTGAACTTGGAAGGATGGAGAGGTCCTAGCGTCAAGCCCCTGTCCCTAAGCCAGGGTAGTCCCCGCTAAAAGCTCCGGGTTCATTCCTTGCTGCCTGCCACCTCCACTTTCCACAGTGAGCCCCGTCATCCTGCACTTTCTCTGGCTCAGCCTCAGCTCAGGCTCTTCTCTCTGCCTCGACTGTAACTCCTACCAAACCGTCAACGTTCAGTCAAGGCATCCCCACACCCCATCTTCCCCCATCCAAGGAGTCTTCCTGTCTCTCTTGAGGCTGGGTGAGATACTGCTGCTGCTCCCCGGGCTAACCCCTAGCCTGGCTGTTGGGCCCCCATTTGTTCACTCAAACAGTTCCACAGCACCTGCTCTGTAGGAGGCTATGAGCACCAGATGGGGGGTGCAGAAAACCAGGCTCAGGTGAACAACTTTGTCATCAACTGGCTCTATGACTTTGAACATATCACTCCTCCCTGAACCCCCATGTCCTCACCTGTGGAGTGGCAAAGATTTGGCAGCTCAGCCTAGCTTCCAGGGCTTTTGTAAGGCCCTCGGGATGTGAAAGCTCTCTGTAAACTGCCATTCAGGGTGAGTCATTGTTGCCATGACCTAACCCTTCTCTGGTGTGAGCTCATTTTTGTACATCCCATCCTTTCAGCCCTGTGTCCCCTGGGGGACTGACAGCTGGTGGAATGGCCTTGGGAGCTCAGGCCTTCCAGAGTTTGGCATCTGGATGAGAAACTGGGCAGGAGCACAGCCTGGAGAGATGGAAACAGGCGTGAACTTTAAATGAACTGGTTTATGGATCCTGCCACACGGGGGCAGGGGCCTGGCATTTCTGGGGCAGGAAGACATGCCGGACTGCCCTGAGGCAACGGAATGAAGGCTTTAATGCCAAAGGGCTTTGGAATCAATAAGAAGCCACTGGAAGCTCAGAGACAAAGAGCACCGGACTAGGGGGCCGGATATTGGGGTTCCACTCTAAGTTACTCTGTGACCTCAGTCAAGCCCCTTCCCTTCTCCAGGCCTTACACTCTGCTCTGCGCATCAGCCCAGGTGGTACCCAGGGCCCTTTCCCACTGGGATCGTCTGTGCGGGCTTTACTTGCCCTTCACAGCTTGTGTGGAGGGGGTATCGTCCAGTTCAGGCTGTGCCAAGGACAGACAGGGACAGCTGGTAAGGCTCTTGGAAGGGCAAGGAGGCAGGGGAGCCCATGCTCACTGTGGAAGGGTCAGGCCTGGAACAGGGCCCCTCTTTCGGTCTCCTTCCGCCCCTGCCTAGATGGAATTCACTCTTGGCCCACTTTGCAGATGGAGACGTTGACACGGGTACAGAGAACACAGACTCTCAGACCCTTAGAAGTCACCCTGCTCATCTCCCTCCCTCTCCATGTAGAGGGAGAAACTGAGGCCCCGAGAATGGTATGGGCTTGCTTGAGGTCATGTATCATGTTCAGGGCAGAGCCAGGACTGATGTCCACCTATCGCTGGCTCCACTCTGGGTCTCAAGCCAGGCTCAGCTTTCTCTGCCCACCATCCCCATCAGCCAGCCCTCGGCTTCCACGGCTGCAGGCAAGCCTCAGTTTCCCTGTTGGAGTAAGGGAAGACAGGAGGGTTTCCCGGTCAGAGCTTGGTGAGGTTTCTTGAACTAGGAATAAAGGAGGAGTAAGAGGCATTGTACTTAGGGTGAAAACTCCTCTCCCTGAACTAGCACAGGGCAGGGAAAGCTTGCCTTGGCCCCAGTAAAGCAGGAGGGGGAGAGAGAGAGAGAGAGAGAGAGATTGATTGACTGATTGATTGGAGTTTTATGAAAAATAACGACATTTGGTTGCAGTGTGGGGCCTCTCAGGGTCTCCGGAGGACTGCTCATCAAGTTTATGGGACCACCTCCTCCCACCTGGCTGAAAAGCAGGGAGTAGTAGGAAGAAGGTTTAGAACTTGAGGGTCCTTCTTTCCCCCTCTGCGCCTCGGTCGTCCCCCCGAAGGAAGTTGTCCTCTGGCTCCAGGCTCTGACCTTCTGTGCTGGTCAGAATCCAAGGGGCACCTGGTCCCACTGTCAGAAACCCGAGTAGAGTCTCCTGGGCCCTAACCCAGCTCCGAGGCCCCTCGGGGGAGGGACAGGAAGGAAAGGAAGGGCAGCAGCAGGCGGTAGATCTCCTCCCTCTTTGGCCCCTCCCAGCTACCCCCAGGACAGCCCACACGCACCGGCTTTGGGGCCTGAAGAGGCTCGAGACCCGCGCTTCTCAAACTTTAAAGCCTGTTGTCATTACCTGGACATCTCGCTAAAAGGCAGGTTCTATTTTAGCAGGTCCGGGGCACTGCCTGAGATTCTGCATTTCAAACAGGTCCCGGGTGGTGCCGCTGCTGTAAATCCGTGGACCACTCTGCGAGTAGCGGCCTCAGAGATTGTGTGCCTCAGAACGGTGGGAAAAGCGGAAGGCCCAGAGAGGTCAAGTCATTTGTCCGTGGCCACACAGCGAGCAGCCCCGGACGGAAGGAAAAGGGCACCTGCCATAGCGCTAGACGTTTCCCGCTCGGGCCGCCGGAATTAGCCGCGCTTCCCGGGCCCAGGGGCCGTGTCGGTAAACTCGGCTGCCCCGCGCGGCTCAGCCCGGGGCCGGGGCTAAGAGCGCCGCCCGGCCGAGCTTTCCCCGCCTCCCTCCGCGCCGGCCTCTCGCCGCCCTCCGCCCGGCTCCCCGGGACGACCGGAGGGGGCCGGCGGCGCCGAGAGTCCCTGCGGCGGAGCGGTTCCGCACCCTCCTCCCCTCCCGAGGCAAACTTCGCCGCCCGAGCCCTTTACCTTTTTGGGGGCTTTGCAGCAGCTCAGCCTGCTGTGTCCGCAGCCCATCCTCCTCCGGGGACTCCCGGACGCCGCCTCCCAACTCCGGGGAACGCCCCGGAGGACCCAGCCGTCGCGACCCCGCTGATCGCCGCGCGCCCGCCGGCCGGGGCTGCCGGCGAGACCCTGAAACTGAACCTGGAAGCGCAGACTTGAGCCGGAGCTGGGGCGGCCGCGCGCCGTAAATACCCGAAGAGCAGGGCCTCCGCGAAGCCCGCGGGGTTCGCGGTGCCGCCGCCCGAGGCAGGTGACCAGAATCTCGGTAAATGATAACAACCTTGGGCCAGGGCAGAAGAGACCCCTAGGAGCAACGGATGCTTTTCTGGGCCCTTGGCGGAGAAAAGGCCAGGAAAAAAATTAAAACAATTACTTAGAAAATACAACAGCTACCATTTCTTGAGAGCTGTTTCTGTGTCGGCTACATTGTACATATTACTTTATTTTTTTCCATCTCCTTGCAACAAAGGTATTATACCTTCCACATTACAGGTTAGGAAAATGAGGCTCAGAGACGTGACTTGCCTTAAGCTCTTGTTGCTAGTGAGTACCAGAGCCCAAATAAATTCCAGTTCTAACTCCTGAACCTAAGCTTTGAACCACTTCCCTACAAATACATAATGATACTTAATTGTAATGCCTCTTCACTTCTGGGTCAATAGTTCTTCCCAGCTCACAAGCATCTGTAACACTCTGTCCATCTTGGATAGATGTTACCCATTACAACACCTTGTGAAGCAGACCAGCAGATGCAGCGGGAGTAAGGGACAGAACAGGTCACTACCTGGGGAAGAGGCCTTTTATTTACCCTCACTCTGTTACTATCTGAGGTTTCTGAGGGTGGCAATGCAGCAAAACCACACCTAGCTTTGAAAATCAGTGTGCATGTGTATCTGTGTGTCTATTAGCAAATGATACCAGGCCAGAGACACTTGGGAAGGTATGCAAATGTGAAAGGGACTTACAGTCATGAGTGAGGAAAGAGTATGAGACTACAAAGGAACTTCCCACTCCACAGAGTATAAAACCAATTGTAGTAGGTTCTAAGGAAGGAAACTAAGGACACAGATGATATGAGGTTCTTGGAAGGAAGAATAATATAGGACAGTGGTTCACAAAGTGTGGTCCCCAAATCAGCAGGATCCGCACTACCAGATAGCTTTGTTAGAAATACAAATTATCAGGCCCCACCCAGACCTACAGATCCTAGACTCTGGGGATGGGGCTCAAGAATCTATAGTTTCACAAGGCTGGCAGGTGATTCTGACCCCTGCTAAAGTTTGAGAACCACTGCTGTAGGATGTGCTAAACAGATAATGAGGAAAAGTGTCTCCTTAAATTTACAATGTTTATTGAAACAGTGCTCAGGATTTAAAAACAAATAAATAAACCAACAAACAGGCAAAACCCAAAACAACCTAATATCCAAGAAAAAGGAGGTTGGTTAAATAAATCAGCATATATCTATAAAAACAAAGTCATGTAACCAGTAAAAATACTCATGAGGGTGAATTTTTTTTAATTAAAAGAAGTAACAAATCCATTATTATTTTTAAAAAGTATTAATAGTGATTACCTCTCTATAGGTGAGATTTTGGATATTTTAAACAACGAGTATATACTTATGACTATTGTTATAAGAAAATCATTATTGTGAGAAGAAAGTTTTTAAACAAATATGTTTCTAAATCCATTTGTGAGACTGAGACTAGTTTTTCACCATCAAAGTGAATACATGGATTAAAAATATATGAAATCCCAAAGAAAGGGACAATGTGAATTAATTAGGTAGAAAAGAAAAGAAAAAAAAAGACAAAATGGCCAAAAATGTGTGGGGAGATCATAACCAGGAGTGCCCTGTTTGATCCTCAACCAATTGCTTCCCCTTTTGGAGAGTTTACCATCTGAACACTGAAGAGTTGCACTTTCCAAAACGGATCTGAAATTTTAATGCCAATAATTGAAGTCAATGGCTTGGGCTGGTGGGTAGGAACTAGGAAGGCAAATTCTATTCCTGGAGCTTCTGTTCTTAAGAGCTCATGCCTCCAGCTTCTTTGAGCTTCCTGGGAGACCCAGGCTCAGATTTCCCACTTCCATACCACTGGCTTTTTGGTCATATGCTTTAAAGCTCCTGCCTAAGAAAAAACTCTAAAGAGTTCACTTGATTTAGTAACTTGAGTTTGAATAATGAAATTTTCGGTGGTTGATGTGCCAGTCAGGTTAGGTTAGGTTTTGCTGAGGTAATGAAACATAAAAATGCAGTGACTTATCATGAGTGAAGCTAAGTTTTGCTCCCACTGCATGTCCAGCATGGGGAGGCAGGGGACTCTGCTGCACACAGACATTCTACACCATCCTGTGATGCAGGCGTCTCAACACTAGGCCTTCAAGTTTTGCCAGCGCATGAGAAGAGTGTATACAGAGAATGAGGCATAGGGTCTTAAATGTGTCCACTCAGAAGTGACACACATTAAGCCCGCTCACATTTTATTGGCCAAAGCAAGTCACATGGTCATGCTCAACTTCAGGGGGATGGGAAAGGACAATGTGTACCCAGAAGGAGAGGAGAACCAGAAATACTGGTGAACAGCAGAAATGTCAACCATCAATGTGCCCATTTCTTGGGCAAGTAGGGTGACTGACTCATCCTGGTGTGCTCAGGATTTCTGCACTTTTAGCTCTGAAAGTCCCATGTCTCCTCAGTCCGAGGTCCACTGGGATGATTGGTCACCCTTTGGGCAAGGCATGGTGAAAGTACAAGGGAAGGAGACTGAATTAGTTATAATCTGCTTTTTTTTTTCTTGCATTAGAGTTATATATAGAACAAGAGGGGGAACAATATAAAACAGGTTATAAAGCTAATGTTAAGTTGTGGAAAGTATTAGTATTAAAGGAAGGTAAGAGACCATGGTGGATAGGGGTTAGGGAAGGAGGACTTCCTGGAGGAATACCAATGCCAAAGGATGTTCATGCTGAAAGGAATCCTACCATCTCAGGTTGGTGTCTGTTGCTTGCAACTAAGACAAATTTGTTTAATAATTTCCCTTCTAGGTGTTTGTTCAGTCTCTGTTTTTGTACTTCTAGTGATGGGGAGATCACTACCCATCTTCCCATATCTAGGGGGAGAGGAGAAGCAGAGAGGAGCCATTACAAGGGGAGGAAGAGCATGAGTCCAGTCAGGGTAGAGGGTGAAGGTTGGGGAGCTGGGGGATGAGGAATTAGAGTTGGTGGCTAGGTTGTGTGTAGGGGGACAAAAGTCAGGGACAGGGTGGGCTCTTTTGGGAAAGATTGGAAAGAACACTATGGGGATTATCCTGAACTTCGTTCATAAGAGAAGTACAATATACCTATATATAAAAACTTCTGTCTAGAATTTCAGGGACCCTCAAAGCCCCTGCAGTAAGGGCTGTATGTGCATCTCTGGTTAAGAACCTTTGAACTCAGGGCGCCTGGGTGGCTTAGTCGGTTAAGCGTCTGCCTTCAGCTCAGGTCACGATCCCAGGTTCCCGGGATCGAGCCCCACATCGGGCTCCCTGCTCGGCGGGAAGCCTGCTTCTCCCTCTCCCACTCCCCCTGCTTGTGTTCCTGCTCTCGCTGTCTCTCTCTCTGTCAAATAAATAAATAAAATCTTAAAAAAAAAAAAAGAAAGAACCTTTGACCTCAGTGATGCTAAATGTCTTTCTAGCCCTGAAAGCTTTTTCTGTTAGGGTTCTTCCGACTGAGCTCAGTTGTTCCCCAAGCGTGTGGTGTGCCCTGAGTGACTTTCTGTGCCACCCTTCTGTGTGGGTTGTGGTCCCGCCGAACACCCAGCAGCAGACCAAATGCCCTCCCCTCCCGAGAGCCTGTGGCACCCGATCTGCAGCTCTCTCGGCACACGTGCGGCTTTCCTCTGACTTACACTTGTTTGTGGGCTCAGTGTGTCCCCACTCCTGACTAAGAGTTACACAGCTCCGTCTCCTCCTTCCTTACCCCACCCGGTACTTAGTAGATTGTGGCAGAGACTTCCAGTCACCTTACTCAGCTTCCATTCTTCCCTCTTCCTTAGTTATAGAATCATCCTATTCTCGGGGCAGCAATGTGTGGGCTAGCGGGCTACTTGCCCAGCTTCCCTTGCATCTAGGGTCTATGGGTGGCCGGTGATATGTAAGGAGAAATTACTGGTTGGGGCTTCCAGGAAAACTTTTTTTTTTTTTTTAAGTGAGAGAGAGAGGAGAGGCAGAGGGAGAGAGAGAGAGAGAGAAAATCCCAAGCAGGCTCCATGCTCAGCACAGAGCCCGGCATGGGATGGATGCCACGATCCCGAGATCAGGACCAGAGCTGAAATCAAGAGTTGGAGGCTCAACCCACTGAGCCACTCCGGCGCCCCTCCAGGAAAATTTCTAATAAGGAAATGACTCAGCTGGGAAGAGGGCTCCCCCTTTTCCTTGACCCCCCTTTTCCTGCCTGGAATACAGACATGATGGCTGACTTCCAGCAGCCATGTTATTCCCCTGAGCAAAAAGATAGGAGCCTGGATCTCTGATGAATTTATCAAGCCCCCATACCAGCCTTGTTCAATTGCTTCCTAATTTTTTCACACAATAGAATAAAAAACAAATTTGTTTAAGCCACTGCCATTGAGATTCTGTCACTAGCAGCAGAATGTAATTTCTAACCAATTCATAGGTCACTAATTAAGGTTTATTATATTGGACTTAACTGGAATGCTTTCCTTTTGGAGACCCCAGCTTTAGTTCTGGAGGTAGGAAGTGAGGCTCTGTTGAGAAAGGTTTGCCAGACCTTTGATGGAACTGTTGGTTTTGATAGCTTCCTCTTGAAATTATATATAAGAGAAAAAAAATAAGAGAAAACCTAAAGTTTTTGAGTCTTTAGGCTTTTTGTTGTTGTTAAGTAAGGTCTACCCCAAGGTGGGACTTGAACTCGTGACTCTTAGATCCCGAGTAGCATGTGCTACTGACTGAGCCAACCAGGCACCCGAGTCTTTCGACTTCTATTGCAGTATTTCTCAAGGAATGGGCAGGCTCATGTGCTTTGGAATCCTCTGGAGTCATCCCTCTTTTCCTATCTATCAGGAACTGGAGAATCCAGTCTAAGGAATTTTCATACTGAAGTTGGAGCCTCATGACTCCAGTGTTTGTGGTGGATCATCATCTCAGCAGGGAGTTGAGTTGCTACATTTATTATATTGAATTGTGTGGAACTGAATTAATGGGGAAGTTTTGGGAAAGGAGAAGGGAGCTTGAGTAATGCTAATGAGCGAGAAGCTACCCTTGCCTATTTTCCCAGGAGCCCTGGGGTTTGAGATTTGGGGCTGCCTTGGGAGAGCAGGCCGGTAAGTTTCACTTTACCATTTTCTTTACCAAAAGTTGATTCATGTCAATAATCATTGGTTCCTGTTATCTCTGTTGGATAAAGTTCAGATGGAAGTTCTCAAGAACCTTGTATGTAATGCAGAGTAGGAGAGGATCAGCATCATGCAGGGATTTTCTCGGTTCCATTCCATTTCAAACATATTTACTGTATATCCTTGTTCGGTGGGATCCCAGTTTCTCAGCGCCCATCTCATTCTTCAGTTTGAAAAATGAATACTTGTCCATCTATGTCAACTGCTATGTACTCACAATTTAAGCCACCCTTTCCCAACAGATAACTGCCCCATCCCCCGCCTCCCGGTCCTCCTGGCCCTGATGTCCCCTCCTTGCTCCGTTCCAATGAGAGCATCTTACCTGTAGGAAAGTAACTGGATTGAGAGTCAGAGGATGGTGAGGACAGACACTCTGCTTCCCAAGTCCAAAACTGGAGCACAAGATTTGACAAAGGAATGTGTGACATTTATGTTTTTTATTGACCTGATTCTATTCATTCATTTACTCTTTGCCAACAGACTGGAGTTTCTGGAATATCTAAATAGATTAAAGGGACAAGGAAGTCGAATATTGGTAAATGGGAGTGGCCCAGAACATATGTAAGAAATGATGTAGGTCCAAGGCTTAAAACCAAAATGTCTACAGGGCTGGGTTGGTACATTAATTAGGAGGGGGCCAGCAGGAGACGGGGGTGGGGTGCAAACTGGGGACCCCCATCGCCATCTAAAAGGAGCACCGGTGGGTGCGCTGCAATGGATGGGCATCAGTAGGATATGAAGGCCCAGGCTGGCCTGGCTTACCAATTGTTCAAGAGAGACTAGAAATCTGTCTTTGTTTTATTTTGTTTTTTTAATGTAAAATCTGCCCCCTTGAACCATCATGCAAGCTAAACAAAATATTTGCAGCAGGTTACATTGCAGGGGCGCCTGGGTGGCTCAGTCGGTTAAGCGTCTGTCTTCGGCTCAGGTCATGATCCTGGAGTCCCGGGATTGAACCCCGCATCCGGCTCCCTGCTCAGCAGAGAGCCTGCTTCTCCTTCTGCCCCTCTCCCCACTTGTGCTCTCTCTCTCTCTCTCTCACTCTGAAATAAATAGATAAAATCTTTAAAAAAAAAAAAAAAAGGTTACCTTGTCTCTGCTCCAGGAGACATGTAATGTAACAAGGGGTGTGGAAAAATACCATGAAGCAGGAGGAATAGCGAATCCCATCTGGGAGAGAGCAGTGCAGGGCAGGCTTCACCAAGGATGTGATGTTTGAGGGGGGCTGGGCAGATTTAGTAGGGGTTCTTCTTGTCAAGAAAGTGATGGATGTAGCTAACCTTACTGTGGTGATAATTTTGCAAAATATACGTGTATAAAATTAAAATTTTAAAAAAAGAAAGAGAGTAGGGAAGATCAGCCCTGGTGCTGTGTGGGTTTTCAGGGGGGCTCAGTGGCTCAGTGTGGCCGGAGGGCTGGCGAATGCAGGGAGCGAGGGAGGTGCAGATAGGCAGGCAGGAGAGGCCTTGAAGGCCCAGCTTTTACTTTGTCCTGTGGGCAGTGGGAGCGGGACGATGAGACTGGTGTTATAAATGGTCACTGGGGGCTCCGGTGGAGGGTGGACAGAGAGCTCTGGCCTAGAGCCATCAAATATCTACCTGAATGGTTCGGGAGAGAACTGGCGCAGGCCCAAAAGGCACTTCAGTCCGGAAGGACCGCAGCCCCCAGGTCCAGCTCTGGCCCTGCCCTCACTGAGCTCCCAGCCTGATATAATACGGGAACTACGGGAACTACAGCGGCGAGCGCTGCAGAGTGTGGGGTGCCTCGGGTAGGCGGGTAGGCGGGCAGGCGGAGAGCAGTTTCCTCCCCTCTTAGCCTGGGAGGTGGCAGCCAGCAGCCGCAGTGTTGTGGTTACCAGGGCTTTGGGTTACAACACATGTTTGTTTTTTAAAAAACGTTGCAGTACCTTTTAAATCAGGGCCCTGGACAGGATCCAAGGACAGTAGCAAGGACCAGCCCCTTGGCACTTCTTAAAGAAGCAGCTGCAGAGGGTGGCAGCCTCGGGAACCTGGATTTCTGCGGGGCTTGGAAGCCGGGGCAAGGCAGAAGCAGATCGCATCTCCAGCTCACCCATTCCCGCTCTTCCTTCCTCAAGACACTTTTGCATCCAGAGGACTTGAAGATGATCAGTCTCCCAAGCTGTCTTGAAAAACCAGAGGCAGCGGGTGGAGGCATCCAGGAATGTCAAGTCCATCTCCTTGGGAGGAAAGATCTGACTGGTCCAAGATTCAGGGGTCTGGTTTGACAAGGAGTGCCCCATGGCAGGAGGTATGCAAACAGAAGTGAACATTGGTAGGGCGTGTTGGAGAAAGCATGCAAGGATCTGCTGGGGTAGAGGTCCTGAAACAAGGGATGCTTAGATCCATTTTCATTGCCACGGGAAGAGATCTTTGTTGTGGTCCCTTTTCAGAGACAGAAGTTATTCCTCAAACGAGTCAAGATTGGGATTCAAGACACTTTTTATTCTGGTGCACTGTTGGTGGGGATGTAAAATGGTGCAGTCACTATGGAAAACAGTGTGGAGGTTCCTTTAAAAATTCAAAATATGGTAATATGATCCAGTAATCCCACTTCTGGATATATACCCAAAAGAACTGAAATCAGGATCCTCAAGAGATGTCTGCACATCCATGTTTATTGTAATATTATTCACAATAACTAAGATATGGAAACAACCCAAATGTCCACCGACAGACGAATAGGTAAAGAAAATGTGGTGTGTGCATACAGTGGAATATCAGCTTTGAAAAAGAAGGGCATTCTGTCACTTGTGACAACATGGATGGACCTGAAGGACATCATGCTAAGTGAAAGAAACCAGTCACAGAGGGACAGATACTGCACGATTCTACTTATACGTGGCATCTCAAATAGGCAAACTCGTAGAAGCAGAGAGGAGCGAGGTGGTTCTGGAGATCTGTGGTACACCATTGTGCCTAGAGTTAACAATCCTCAGTGGTGCACTTAAACATTTGTTAATAGGGTGGCTCTTATGTTAAGTGTTCTCACCACAAAAACAAAAGGAAAAATAAATGGGCACAAGGAAACTTTGAGAAGCGATGGATATGTTTCTCACCTTGATTGTGGTGACGGTCTCAGGGGTATATGCATATGCCCAAGCTCATGGGATTGTATACATTAAATATATGCAGTTCTTTCTATATGGATTATACCTCAAGAGAGGTGTTTTTATTTATTTTTTTAAAGAATTTATTTATTTATTTGTGAGAAAGAAAGCACAAACGGCAGGCAGAGGGAGAAGCCGGCTCCCTGCTGAGCAAGGAGCCCCATGTGGAACTCGATCCCAGGACCCCGGGATCATGACCTGAGCCGAAGGCAGACGCTTAACGACTGAGCCACCCAGGCATCCCATGAAAGTTGTTTTTTAAAGAAAAGACTTTCTTTCTGATCCTTGGCTTGCTACTGATTTGCTTTTGGCCCTGGGTAATTCACATGCATTCACTTCGCTGGCCTCACATCCCTGCCCCATGTTTGACTCAGTGCCTGGCACGGAGTGAACTCAAGCAAAGATTTGTTGAGCAAATGATGAATGGATTAATTGACTGGATTGGGTCCGATGCTGGATCGGGATCCATGGGCTTCAGAGGTTACGCGAACCTCTTGAAATTTCATTCACAATTGTGTATGTATGAATGACCCCATTTTTTCCTGGATAGGGTCAATCACTTTAATCACCATTACCATCATTTATTGATGATTTATTATGATATGCTAAAGTCTACATCCTTTATCACATTTAATCATCAGGAACCACCCACTGTACTAAAGTGAAAACCCAGGTTTGAGGAGTGTTAAGGCCTTGCTTAGGGTCATATGCTGGATCAGATGGACGTCAACCAGACTGCCCAACGTGAGCTCTAAACCACTGTGATGAATGACTCAGCTTCTCAAAGAGATCTGTGACCCCAGAAGGCAAAGAGGAAACATTCTAAGACCTCAGAGCTTTATTTCTTTTTGGGACTGTGGGGAATGGGGGACAAAGGGTGGAGGTGGAGGAGAGAGCCAACAAGCCCGAGCAGGACAGCGCCCACGCCGGCAAGGCTGCTATTTAGAGCAGTCCCAGAGCCCCCAGAAAGGATGATAAGGGGGCAGGCAGGGGAGAGCAGTTGTAAAAGGAGCCCGAGGAGGGGGAGGGGGCTATCTCCTCTCCCGCCCCTGCTGCCTCCAGCTCACTCTGCCGCCTGATGTCTAAATAAGGCTTACAGGCACATTCTAGGCAGCTAAAAATAAACTCCTGCTCCCCCTCCTGCCCTTGGGCTCTGGCGACCTCCCCAGCCCCGTCAGGGTTCCCCTGGGCAGGACCAGCTCTCCGGAGCACGCCCTCTGAGCTATAGAATCGGGCTTGGCTAGGGACCCCAGGGTTCTGATGGGTGTTCTTCCTACCGTGAGAGAGACCTGAGCTAGATGTCAGGATTCCTGAGTCCTACTCTTGGCTCTGCCCTAACAAACCTGGACAATTCCCTCTTTTCTCTGAACTCCAGTCTCCACACAGATAAAATGCTGGCGTTGAAATAATGATATAAAGCTCTGGCATTTTTGAATGAAGTCAGGATCCCACACTCTGGGGTCAAACTTCAGTTTGTCTACGGAGGTTGTTGAGGGTACATCTGTCTTGCAGACTTATTTTTAGCTCACTAAGTCTTTTATAACGATCTGAATTTGCTGCCCACACTTAACGATTTGAAGAATTCACATAAAATTCTGTATTTCCAGCTTCTCTTGAAAAATCAGACCTGTCCGCACTAGGCCCGCGTGTCTGCCAACAGAAGCTCGAATTGGGTAACACCGCCCCCTGCCAGCGGGAGGAATGTACTACAGGTGGCCGCCGATAGCTCACTCAGATTTCCACCCAGCCCTGCAGGCAAGAGTGTGCGAGGTGCTCGGAGCGATTGCGGTGAGTACTTAGAGCGCAGGCCCATTCAGTTTTGCATCCCGGGCATGACACCCTGGCATTGCTCTGCCCAGTAAATACTTGAATGAATGATCGAAAGAGCTAATGGAGTGCTTTGGAAACTGTAAAGGACCCGTGTAGAGGTTGTGACGATGGTGTTGGCTAGAGAAAATCTGGTGCCAGGCAGTGCATTGCTAGCCCCTGTCCCGGAGTCCAAGTCCCAGGTCCTACTGATGTGGGAAAAAAAGGCAGAAGGAAATGTAGATAAGATTAAATGGCCTTATAACCTGCAGCCCATGGACAAATACTTGAGGCAGGCAGAGTATAACCTTCCTCCAGGAAGCTCCCAACTGTCTTAATGCCTTGCTAGAGGGAAAAACAACCTTGGTTTGACTATAACGAGGCCTCAGGTTTCCTGCATCTTCTTTTAGCATATGAAAATCCTTTTGGAACTTCCCTTATCTTTACTTCCCCCAACCCCAAATACAAACAGTTGCTCTTTACCATCCTGGGGCGGCAGCAGCTCTTTCTGCCCATGGGTCCTGTCCCTGTGCTTTAATAAAACCACCTTTTTGCATCAAAGACGGCTCAAGAATTCTTCCTTGGTCTTCGGCTCTGGACCCCACCAACTTCACCTGTATTCCAAAACTACATCACTAGGAAGGGGCAAGATTCTTATACTCCCAACCGCAACCCCCAACCCTGTTGGGAGTTACCAGACAAGGTTCTTTTAAAGGCATTGCCTGGACCTCCTGAGAAGTCAGTGGGATTGTCCTTGGTTGGAAAATTACGGACAGAAACAGCCAGGGTCTGTTAATCCTTCAGGGCTACTTTGGAGACAAGCAGGGGAGCAGAGAAGGAAGCAGGAGGGAGGAAGGGTAGGAAAGGTAGAACAGAGCTTTTCAAAGAACAGGCTTCTGGTCAGCCTGCTTGGATTCCCCCAACTCACTGGAGTTGGACGCTGCCTTTGGACTGACCCTCAAACATCACGAAATCCACCTCACCTCAACATGCAGTAGGGTGACGTGCAGAGATGAGAACCTAGGAACGCCAGGCCTTGTCCTTCCTGCTCTAACTCGGTAAACTAGGAGGAGTCACCCGATGCCTTCCTTGGAAGGAAACAGTGACTCCATAGCCTATCTCTGCCCCTCAATAGCACAGGAAAGTCAATCAGTCTGGACCCTTGCTACTCTCATCGTGGTCCTCTGACCAGCAGCATTGACTTCAAGGAGACTGTTAGAAATGCACATTCTTGGGCTCCACCTCAGACCTGGGGAATCACAATCTGCATTTTAACAAGATCCCAGGTGTTCTGCATGCATTTTACCATTAGATAAAAGCATCTTTAGACTGGCGGTTCTCAATGTTGGCTTCACCTTGGAATCCCCTGGGGGACTTTTAAAAATGCTGCTGTCAGGGCGCCTGGGTGGCTCAGTTGGTTAAGCGTCTGCCTTCGGCTCAGGTCATGATCCCAGGGTCCTGGGATTGAGTCCCGCATCGGGCTCCTTGCTCAGCAGGGAGTCTGCTTCTCCCTCTGCCGCTCCCCACTCTCATGCTCTCTCTCTCAAATAAATAAATAAAATCTTTTAAAAAAAAAATGCTGCTGTCTGGGGCGCCTGGGTGGCTCAGCAGGTTGGGCATCTGACTCTTGATTTCAGCTCAGGTCACGATCTCAGGGTCATGAGATCGAGTCCTGCATCCCGCTCCGCCCTCGGCATAGAGTCTGCTTGAGATTCTCTCTCCCCCTCTGCCCCTCCCCCCATTTAAATAAATAAATAAATCTTTAAAAAAAATGCTGATGTCTGGGTCCCACCCTCTGGTGCAGCCTGGACATGGGCTCTCAGGTAATTTGTTTAAAGCTCCTCAGGTGATTTCAGTGTGTGCCAGTATTGAGACCACAGCTCTAGGCAAAGGCTCTAAGGTGATGAAAATCTCTGGGAATCAGAGCCATGCATATTTGTACAGGGGGCCTCCCACCCTGGGCCCTCAAACTCAGGCTGGCTGAGGGGAGGTCAGGTAGGCCGGGCTGGTGCTCAGAGGCACCTTCCCCAGCACAGGCCGCCCCCCCGCCCCCACCTGGCCTGCCAGACCAGGCCAACCCCTATCCCCCAGGGCATTGTCAGGCCACCAGGTGCTCAGGTTTCAGACAGGTGGGGTGAGAAGCAGGTGATGCTCCTCTGAGTTCCAGCAGTCCCATCCAGGGGTGTGGCCCTGACCCAGGAGACTAGACGGCATTGCCTAAAGTCAGAAATACCATTTACCATTTAGAAAAAATTCTTGGCTTCAGTGCAAAACTGTTTATTGCCTAGAGCGTCCCCTTCCAATATGTGCTTGTGATTCTATGGGTGGGCTCCATGCCTTTCATTGCCTCCGAAATTGTAGCTAACTCATGACACTGGAAAATCATCTTTGCTTATGGACATGTAAATGCTTGTCCTGCGGAGGTTAAATGGACTTCTCTCATCTACCATGGAAGAGGCAGCTTTGCCTCCATTTGCATATTTATCTCAATATTCCTGATCTACAAGTGTGTTTGTTCTTTAGACTTTCCTTTGCACTGGTTGTAGCATCCGCTTCCCTCACTGAAGAAGTTAAATAAAATCTCTCACGTGTGCTCATTTCTATCCGTATGAGAGCTATGATTTTACCTCCTTTTTGGCAATGACCCTTTACTAACAAGCATAGCCATGACTTAAAGCTAGATGTCCAGACTACACTTGGGTTGAAACCACACAGAGACCAGGCTATAACAGAAATGAGAGATGCAAACCGCGTCCCCACAGGGGCTATGGAGACTGCTGAACTCAGATCCTACAGAAGGGGGCAATGACAGCTCAGTTTCAATGGACTGTTGCCTGTGGGAGTGCAGGCTGGTGTGTCCAGATTCTCTGATTTTTCAGAAAAAGTTGGAAATCCACAATCTAATGAGGAATCACTTGTTTTTATTTTTATTTATTTATTTATTTGAGAGAGAGAGAGAATGAGAGAGAGCACATGAGAGGGGGAGGGTCAGAGGGAGAAGCAGACTCCCCGCTGAGCAGGGAGCCCGATGCGGGACTCGATCCAGGGACTCCAGGATCATGACCCGAGCCGAAGGCAGTCGCTTAACCAACTGAGCCACTCAGGCGCCCGAATCACTTGTTTTCATTATACACTGGCAACTACATAAATTTCTAAGAAATACCATAGAAACAAATCGTGAGTTTGAGGCTCGTGTTGCCTGTCTGGTGACTTCTGATCTGACTCAGTGCCTGCTTTGTATACATTTAAAGTGGTAAACACTCCTCATTACACTGAGGGCACTCACCATACCAGCCTGTATGCACCTGCTGGGTCCCCAGCAACACTGACTCACCACACAAGGTAGACAGTAGGTCATCCTGGGCCATGTTATTCCAGGGCTCAGACCCAGTTACTCCTCTAGGAAGCCCATGACCATGAATGTTAGAGTGATAACAATTTCCAGTTTTCCAGCCCATCACTCCTAGGATGCAATTTCTTCAAGGACAAGAGCATTGTTTTAATAATTGCCACTTTTATGTATGTGTGCACCTGTTGTCGGCCAGGTGCTTCATGTCACCGGATGTCACTTTTGGCTACATATTTGAGTTGTCTGGAATTTAAAAATGTGCTGAGGCCAGAGATTTAGATGTAATTGGTCTGAGTGTGGGCCTGGGGATGGGGATTTTTGAAAAGCTGCCTCGATGATGGTGGTATGCAGCCCTGTCTGGGAACCACGGCCTGATGGTCTTGACGTTTCCCATTGACTCTTACCCCAGATGTTTTTCACTTCTCCCAAGGATGATCGTCTGTCTCTTCAGAGAATTCTTACCAGACTCAAGAAGCCCTGTCACACTTTGTATTTTTTGCCTTCCGGTATAATTACTCTTAGATAGTATCTTGTTTATGTCCTTACTTGCTGATTGCCTTTCTGGAATGGACTTTGTTGGGGGTAGGGCTGGGATTATAAGGGTGGGGGCAGGACCTTTATATAGTTCAAATCTTTCTATAGTTTAAATCTATAAGTATTTGTTGAATGAGTGAATAGTTTAGCACTAACAAGTAGTTGTTTATTATTATTATTAATTATTATTATTTTAATCTTTGTTTTGTTTTGCAAATGAGGAAACCAAGGCCAGAGAGGATAAGGCCCCTTCCTAGGCTCTCACTGGACAAAGACCTGGGTCTGCCTGACGTGGAGCAAGTGCTCTGAACAAGACACTATCCTTGTGGTTTCACCTTCCACCCTGGTTATGTTCTTGGTTTCTAGTCACTGTGTCTGTGGCCTTCCAGCATCTCCTCCAAAGCCCTTCAGATGGAGGTCAAATACTCTTATCCACAAGGAATGTGCCAGCTCACTGAGAGATCCTCCAAGATGGCTGAGAGCATTAACCTTTGATGTCCAAGATCAATAAGGGCTTGTGTGAAGGAGTGTGCCTGAGGCTGAGAGACTAGAGTATTCAGGATTGGGGTGGAAGTGGGTAATGGGGTTGAAGGGTCTTGGCAGGTGCAAAGATGGAAAAAGAATGATGCTGGAAGGGAGTCGGTGCTGCCCCTTTCCTATTTCCCAATGAGGTTCCAGGGCAGACTAGCATTGGCTTCCAGTTCCCCTTTCTACCACACACACAACCACCAAGGAGTGTAGCCACATGGGCATCCCTCATACCACTATGAGATTAGCTTCAGGAGAAGTGAGTTCTAAATTTTCTTTTGCTGTGGGTCATTGGGCAAATCCTCTACCTCAAGGGGCCTGAAAATGCCCTTTGCATATAATGAGGACGCTGTTGTAGATGAGAGAAGGAAGAGCTTATCAGAATGGGAGGAAGGTGTGCAATTTAAAAAGCATATTAATTTTAGCCATTCTGACAGGTGTGAGATGGTATCTTTTTGTACTTCTGATTTGCATTTCCCTGATGATGAATGATGTTGAGCATCTTTCCATGTGTATGTTGACTATCTGTATGTCTTCTTTGGAAAAATGTCTATTCTTGTCTTCTGCCCATTTTTAATTGGATTATTTGTTTTGGGGGTGTTGAGTTTGACAGTTCTTCAGATATTTTGGATACTATCCCTTTATCAGATATCTCTTTTGCAAGTATCTTCTCCCATTCTGCAGGTTGCCTTTGAGTTTTGTTGATTGTTTCCTTCACTGCACAGAAGCTTTTTATTTTGATGTAGTCTCAATAGTTTATTTTTGCTTTTATTTCCCTTGCCTCAAGAGACATTATCTAGAAGGAAGTTGCTATGGCTAGTGTCAAAGAGGTTGCTGCCTGTGTTCTCCTCTAGGATTTTGATGGTTTCCTGTCTCACATTTAGGCCTTTCATCCATTTTGAATTTATCTTTGTGTATGGTGTAAGAAAGTGGTCCAGTTTCATTCTTCCGCATGTTGCTGTCCAGTTTTCCCAAAACCATCTGTTGAAGAGACTATCTTTTCCCATTGAATATTCTTTTCTGCTTTGTTGAAGATTAATTTACCATATAGTTGTGGGTTTATTTCTGGGTTTTCTATTCTGTTCTATTGATCTGTATGTCTATTTTTGTGCCAGTACCATATTTCAGCTCCATAATACAGGTTGAAGTCTGGAATCGTGATGCCTCCAGCTTTGCTTTTCTTTTTCAAGATTGCTTTGGCTGTTTGGGGTGTTTGTGGTTCCATACAAATGTTAGGATTGTTTGTTCTAGCTCTGTGAAAAATGCTAAACAACAGGCATTGGCAAGGATGTGGAGAAAGAGGAACCCTCCTACATTGTTGGGAATGCAAACTGGTGCAGCCACTCTGGAAAACAATATGGAGATTCCTCAAGACGTTAAAAATATAACTATCTTATGCTCAGCAATTGTACTACTAGGTATTTACCCAAAGAATACAAAAATACTAATTCAAAGGGATACATGTACCCTGATGTTTATAGCAGCATTATCTACAATAGCCAAATTATGGAAACAGCTCAAGTGTCCATTGACTGATGAACGGATAAAGATGTGGTATATATACATGATGGACTATTACTCAGCCATGAAAAAGAATGAAATCTTGCCATTTGCAACGATATGGATGGAGCTAGAGTGTATTATGCTAAGCAAAGTAAGTTACTCAGAGAAGGACAAATGCCATATGATTTCATTCATTTGTGGAATTTAAGAAACAAAACAAATGAGCAAAGGGGGAAAAAAAGAGAGAGAGAGTTAAGAAATAGACTCTTAACTATAGAGAACAAACTGATGGTTACCAGAGGGGAGGTGGGTGGAGGAATGGATGAAATAGGTGATGGGGATTAAGGAGTGCACTTGCTGTGATGAGCACAGGGTGATGTATGGAGGTGTCAGATCACTATATTGTACATCTGAAAGTAATATTACACTGTATGTTAACTAACTGGAATTTAAATAAAAACTTAACAAAAGCATATTAAAAGATCAGGTAAAGTCTGGAGCTTACTTAATAGCAATGTACCAATGCCAGTTTCTTAGTTTTTATAAAAATCCCTGATCTTTTTTTAAATTTAAAATCAATAAGTTAAGGCTGAAGAGTCCAAGAAGGTGGAGGAGTAGGAAACCTTAGTTTTGTCAGGTCCCAAGAATTCAGCTAGAGAGCTATCAAATCATTCTGAATACCTGAGAACTCAACCAGAGATCTAAGAAAACAATAGCTACAACTCTATGAATAGAAAAGTGACCACTTTCTGCAAGAACGACAAGACAGAAAAACTCACCTCAAAAAAGAGAACAAGAGGCAGTACTGACTGCCAGGGACCTAATCAGTATGGATATAAGTAAGATGTCAGAGCTAGAGTTCAGAATAACAATTATAAAGATATTAGCTGGGCTTGAGAAAAGCATAGAAGACACTAGAGAATCCCTTTCTGGAGAAATAAAAGAACCAAAATCTAACCAAGTTGATATCAAAAAGGCTATTAATGAGATGCAATAAAAAATGGAAGCCCTAACAGCTAGGATAAATGAGGTAGAAGAGAGCATGTGATAGAGAAGACAAAATGATGGAGAAAAAAAAAGCTGAGAAAAAGAGAGATAAACAACTACTGGATCATGAGGGGAGAATTCAAGAGATAAGTGATACCATAAAGCGAAACAATATTAGAATAATTGGGATCCCAGAAGAAGAGGAAAGAGAGAGAGGGACAGAAGGTATATTGGAGCAAATAATAGAGGAGAACTTCCTTAATCTGGGGAAGGAAACCGGCATCAAAATCCAGGAGGCATAAGGAATCCCACCTCAAAATCAATAAAAATAGGCCAACACCCCGTCATATAATAGTGAAACTTACGAATCTTAGAGCCAAACAGAAAATCCTGAAAGCAGCTCAAGACAAGAGGTCTGTAACCTACAAGGGTAGAAACATTAGATTGGCAACAGACCTATCCATGGAGAACTGACAGGCCAGAAAGGACTGGCATGATACATTCAAGGTGCTAAATGAGAAAAATATGCAGCCAAGAATACTTTATCCAGCTAGGATATCATTCAAAATAGGAAGAGTGATAAAAAGCTTCCAGGACAAACAGAAACTAAAAGAATTTGTGGTCACCAAACCAGCCCTACAAGAAATATTAAAAGGGATCCTCTAAGCAAAGAGAGAGCCCAAAAGTAATATAGACCAGAAAGGAACAGAGACAATATACAGTAACAGTCATTTTACAGGTAATACAATGGCACTAAATTCATATTTTCAATAGTTACCCTGAATGTAAATGGGCTAAATGCCCCAAATCAAAAGACACAAGGTATCAGATTAGATAAAAAAGTAAGACCCATCGATATGCTGTCTGCAAAAGACTCATTTTAGACCCAAAGATATCTGCAGATTGAAAGTGAGGGGGTGGAAAACCATTTATCATGCTAATGGACATCAAAAGAAAGCTGGGGTGGAAATCCTTATATCAGACCAATTAGATTTTAAGCCAAAGACTATAATAAGAGATGAGGAAGGACACTATATCATACTTAAAGTGTCTATCCAACAAGAAGATCTAACAATTATAAATATTTATGCCCCTAACATGGGAGCAGCCAATTATATAAGCCAATTAATAACAAAATCAAAGAAACACATCGACAAAAATACAATAATAGTAGGGACTTTAACACCCCCCCTCACTGCAATGGACAGATCATCTAAGCAGAAGATCAGCAAGGAAATAAGGGCTTTGAATGACACACTGGATGAGATGGACTTCACAGATATATTCAGAACATTCTATCCCAAAGCTACAGAATACACATTCTTCTCTAGTACACATGGAACATTCTCCAGAATAGATCACATCCTGGGTCACAAATCAGGTCTCAACTGGTACTAAAAGACTGGGATCATTCCCTGCCTAATTTTGGACCACACTGCTTTGAAACTCGAGCTCAGTCACAAGAGGAAAGTTGGAAAGAACTCAAATACCTGGAGGCTAAAGAGCATCCTACTAAATAATGAATGGGTCAGCCAGGAATTAAAGAAGAATTTAAAAAATTCATGGAAACAAATGAAAATGAAAACACAACTGTTCAAAACCTTTGGGATGCAGCAAAGGTGGTCCTAAGAGGGAAGTATATAGCAATACAAGCCTTTCTCAAGAAACAAGAAAGGTGTCAAATACACAGACTAACA